>NC_053150.1:26238537-26484978 GCF_016808335.1 Panicum virgatum | reverse complement strand
ACGTGACTTCGTGGCACGAACTTTGCATTAATTGCACCATTCACACGTTTTGCACCGAGTTTATGCAGTTACGAAACGATAATAGATGAACCCAAACACTATGCATACCAAAACATGAGTTTAGGTCCAATGGGGTGGATTGGTGTTCGTGCAAAAAATCGACGTGACTTCGTGGGCACAACTTTTGCATTAATTGCACCAGTTCACCTTTTGCCGAGTTTCATGTTACGAAACGATCCCAAATGCACCCAAACACTATCAACGCACCAAAACATGAGTTTAGGGTCCAATGGTGGATTGGGTGCGTTCGTTGAAAAATCCCGACGTGACTTCGTGGCACGACTTTGATTAATTGCACCAGTTCAACTTTTTGCACGAGTTTCATGCAGTTATGAAACGATCCCAAATGCACCCAAACACTATGCAACGACCAAAACATGAGTTTAGGGTCAATGGGGTGGACTGGGTGCGTTCGTTGAATCCCGCGTGACTTCGTGGCACGAGCTTTGCATTAATTGCACCAGTTACCCTGTTTTGCATCGAGTTTCATGCGGTTACGAACGATCCCAAATGCCCAAACACTATGCAACACCAAAACATGAGTTTAGGGTCAATGGTGGATTGGGTGCGTTCGTTGCAAAAAATCCCGACGTGACTTCGTGGCACGTACTTTTGCATTAATTGCACCAGTTCACATGTTTTGCGAGTTTCATGCAGTTACGAAACGATCCCAAATGCTCCCAAACACTATGCACGCACCAAAACATGAGTTTAGGGTCCAATGTGGATTGGTGCGTTCGTTGTGAAAAATCCCGACGTGACTTCGTGGCACACTTTTGCATTAATTGCACCAGTTCACCTGTTTTGCACCGAGTTTTATGCAGTTACGAAACGATAATGATGAACCCAAACACTATGAAACATACCAAAACATGGTTTAGGGTCCAATGGGGTGGATTGGGTGCGTTCGTTGCGAAAATCCGACGTGACTTCGTGGCACAACTTTTGCATTAATTGCACAGTTCACACTTTTGCTTCGAGTTTCATGCAGTTACGAAACGATCCCAATGCACCCAAACACTATACAACGCACCAAACATGAGTTTAGGGTCCAATGGGGGATTGGGTGCGTTCGTTGCAAAAAATCCCGAACGTGACTTCGTGGCACGACTTTTGCATTAATTGCACCAGTTCCATTTTTGCACCGAGTTTCATGCAGTTACGAAATGATCCCAAATGTACCCAAACACTATGAACGGACCAAACATGAGTTTAGGGTCCAATGGGGTGGATTGGGTGCGTTCGTTGAAAAATCCGATGATTTCGTGGCACGAGCTTTGCATTAATTGCACCAGTTCACCCTGTTTTGCATCGAGTTTCATGCGTTACGAAACGATCCCAAATGCACCCAAACACTATACAACGCACCAAAACATGAGTTTAGGGTCCAATGGGTGGATGGTGCGTTCGTAAAAATCCGACGTGACTTCGTGGCACTTACTTTGCATTAATTGCACAGTTCACACTGTTTGCACTGAGTTTCATGCAGTACGAAACGATCCCAAATGCACCCAAACACTATGCAACGACCAAAACATGAGTTTAGGGTCCAATGGGTGGATTGGGTGCATTCGTGAAAATCCCGACGTGACTTCGTGGCACGAACTTTGCATTAATTGCACCAAGTTCACACCTGTTTTGCATGAGTTTATGCAGTTACGAAACGATAATAGATGCCCAAACACTATGCATACCAAAACTGATTAGGTCCAATGGTGGATTGGGTGCGTTCGTTGCGAAAAATCTGACGTGACTTCGTGGCACGAACTTTTGCATTAATTGCACCAGTTCACATTTTGCTCGAGTTTCATGGAGTTACGAAATGATCCCAAATGCACCCAAACACTATACAACGCACCAAAACATGAGTTTAGGGTCCAATGGGGCGGATTTGGTGCGTTCGTTGCAAAAAATCCGAACGTGACTTCGTGGCACGAACTTTTGATTTAATTGCACCAGTTCAATCTGTTTTGCACCGAGTTTCATGCAGTTATGAAATGATCCCAAATGTACCCAAACACTATGCAACGGACCAAAACATGAGTTTAGGGTCTAATGGGGTGGACTGGGTGCGTTCGTAGTGAAAAATCCCGTCATGATTTCGTGGCACGAGCTTTCGCATTAATTGCACTAGTTCACCCTGTTTTGCATCGAGTTTCATGCGGTTACGAAACGATCCCAAATGCACCCAAACACTATTCAACGCACCAAAACTTGAGTTTAGGGTCCAATGGAGTGGATTGGGTGCGTTCACTGTAAAAAATCCCGACGTGACTTTGTCGCACGTACTTTGCATTAATTACACAAGTTCACACTGTTTTGCACTGAGTTTCATGCAGTTACGAAACGATCCCAAATGCTCCCAAACACTATGCAGCGCACCAAAACATGAGTTTAGGGTCCAATGTGGTGGATTGGGTGCGTTCATTGTGAAAAATCCCGACGTGACTTCGTGGCACGAACTTTTGCATTAATTGCACCAGTTCACACCGTTTTGCACCGAGTTTTATGCAGTTACGAAACGATAATAGATGAACCCAAACACTATGAAACATACCAAAACATGACTTTAAGGTCCAATGGGGTGGATTGGGTGCGTTCGTTGCGAAAAATTCTGACGAGACTTCGTGGCACGAACTTTTGCATTAATTGCACCAGTTCACCCTATTTTGCTTCGAGTTTCATGGAGTTACGAAATGATCCCAAATGCACCCAAACACTATACAACGCACCAAAACATGAGTTTAGGGTCCAATGGGGCGGATTGGGTGCGTTCGTTGCAAAAATCCGAACGTGACTTCGTGGCACGAACTTTTGATTTAATTGCACCAGTTCAATCTGTTTTGCACCGAGTTTCATGCAGTTATGAAATGATCCCAAATGTACCCAAACACTATGCAACGGACCAAAACATGAGTTTAGGGTCTAATGGGGTGGACTGGGTGCGTTCGTAGTGAAAAATCCGTCATGATTTCGTGGCACGAGCTTTCGCATTAATTGCACTAGTTCACCCCTGTTTTGCATCGAGTTTTCATGCGGTTACGAAACGATCCCAAATGCACCCAAACACTATTCAACGCACCAAAACTTGAGTTTAGGGTCCAATGGAGTGGATTGGGTGCGTTCACTGTAAAAAATCCCGACGTGACTTCGTCGCACGTACTTTGCATTAATTACACAAGTTCACACTGTTTTGCACTGAGTTTCATGCAGTTACGAAACGATCCCAAATGCTCCCAAACACTATGCAGCGCACCAAAACATGAGTTTAGGGTCCAATGTGGTGGATTGGGTGCGTTCATTGTGAAAAATCCCGACGTGACTTCGTGGCACGAACTTTTGCATTAATTGCACCAGTTCACACCGTTTTGCACCGAATTTTATGCAGTTACGAAACGATAATAGATGAACCCAAACACTATGAAACATACCAAAACATGACTTTAAGGTCCAATGGGGTGGATTGGGTGCGTTCGTTGCAAAAAATTCTGACGAGACTTCGTGGCACGAACTTTTGCATTAATTGCACGAGTTCACCCTATTTTGCTTCGAGTTTCATGGAGTTACGAAATGATCCCAAATGTACCCAAACACTATACAACGCACCAAAACATGAGTTTAGGGTCCAATGGGATGGATTGGGTGCGTTCGTTGCCAAAAATCCGAACGTGACTTCGTGGCACAAACTTTTGATTTAATTGCACCAGTTCAATCTGTTTTGCACTGAGTTTCATGCAGTTATGACACGATCCCAAATGCACCCAAACACTATGCAACGGACCAAAACATGAGTTTAGGGTCTAATGGGGTGGACTGGTGCATTCGTAGAGATCTGGCGTGATTTCGTGGCACGAGCTTTCGCATTAATTGCACTAGTTTACCCTGTTTTGCATCGAGTTTCATGCGGTTATGAAACGATCCCGAATGCGCCCAAACACTATGCAACGCACCAAAACATGTGTTTAGGGTCCAATGGAATGGATTGGGTGCGTTCGTTGCAAAAAATCCCTACGTGACTTCGTGGCACGTACTTTGCATTATATGCACCTGTTCACACTGTTTTGCGCTGAGTTTCATGCAGTTACGAAACGATCCCAAATGCTCCCAAACACTATGCAGCGCACCAAAACATGAGTTTAGGGTCCAATGTGTGGATTGGGTGCGTTCGTTGTGAAAAATCCCGACGTGACTTCGTGGCACGAACTATTGCATTAATTGCACCAGTTCACACCGTTTTGCACCGAGTTTTATGCAGTTACGAAACGATAATAGATGAACCCAAACACTATGAAACATACCAAAACATGACTTTAGGGTCCAATGGGGTGGATTGGGTGCGTTCGTTGCGAAAAATTCCGACGTGACTTCGTGGCACGAACTTTTGCATTAATTGCACCAGTTCACCCTATTTTGCTTCGAGTTTCATGGAGTTACGAAATGATCCCAAATGCACCCAAACACTATACAACGCACCAAAACATGAGTTTAGGGTCCAATGGGGCGGATTGGGTGCGTTCGTTGCAAAAAATCCGAACGTGACTTCGTGGCACGAACTTTTGATTTAATTGCACCAGTTCAATCTGTTTTGCACCGAGTTTCATGCAGTTATGAAATGATCCCAAATGTACCCAAACACTATGCAACGGACCAAAACATGAGTTTAGGGTCTAATGGGGTGGACTGGGTGCGTTCGTAGTGAAAAATCCCGTCATGATTTCGTGGCACGAGCTTTCGCATTAATTGCACTAGTTCACCCTGTTTTGCATCGAGTTTCATGCGGTTACGAAACGATCCCAAATGCACCCAAACACTATTCAACGCACCAAAACTTGAGTTTAGGGTCCAATGGAGTGGATTGGGTGCGTTCACTGTAAAAAATCCCGACGTGACTTTGTCGCACGTACTTTGCATTAATTACACAAGTTCACACTGTTTTGCACTGAGTTTCATGCAGTAACGAAACGATCCCAAATGCTCCCAAACACTATGCAGCGCACCAAAACATGAGTTTAGGGTCCAATGTGGTGGATTGGGTGCGTTCATTGTGAAAAATCCCGACGTGACTTCGTGGCACGAACTTTTGCATTAATTGCACCAGTTCACAACGTTTTGCACCGAGTTTTATGCAGTTACGAAACGATAATAGATGAACCCAAACACTATGAAACATACCAAAACATGACTTTAAGGTCCAATGGGGTGGATTGGGTGCGTTCGTTGCGAAAAATTCTGACGAGACTTCGTGGCACGAACTTTTGCATTAATTGCACCAGTTCACCCTATTTTGCTTCGAGTTTCATGGAGTTACGAAATGATCCCAAATGCACCCAAACACTATACAACGCACCAAAACATGAGTTTAGGGTCCAATGGGGCGGATTGGGTGCGTTCGTTGCAAAAAATCCGAACGTGACTTCGTGGCACGAACTTTTGATTTAATTGCACCAGTTCAATCTGTTTTGCACCGAGTTTCATGCAGTTATGAAATGATCCCAAATGTACCCAAACACTATGCAACGGACCAAAACATGAGTTTAGGGTCTAATGGGGTGGACTGGGTGCGTTCGTAGTGAAAAATCCCGTCATGATTTCGTGGCACGAGCTTTCGCATTAATTGCACTAGTTCACCCTGTTTTGCATCGAGTTTCATGCGGTTACGAAACGATCCCAAATGCACCCAAACACTATTCAACGCACCAAAACTTGAGTTTAGGGTCCAATGGAGTGGATTGGGTGCGTTCACTGTAAAAAATCCCGACGTGACTTCGTCGCACGTACTTTGCATTAATTACACAAGTTCACACTGTTTTGCACTGAGTTTCATGCAGTTACGAAACGATCCCAAATGCTCCCAAACACTATGCAGCGCACCAAAACATGAGTTTAGGGTCCAATGTGGTGGATTGGGTGCGTTCATTGTGAAAAATCCCGACGTGACTTCGTGGCACGAACTTTTGCATTAATTGCACCAGTTCACACCGTTTTGCACCGAATTTTATGCAGTTACGAAACGATAATAGATGAACCCAAACACTATGAAACATACCAAAACATGACTTTAAGGTCCAATGGGGTGGATTGGGTGCGTTCGTTGCAAAAAATTCTGACGAGACTTCGTGGCACGAACTTTTGCATTAATTGCACGAGTTCACCCTATTTTGCTTCGAGTTTCATGGAGTTACGAAATGATCCCAAATGTACCCAAACACTATACAACGCACCAAAACATGAGTTTAGGGTCCAATGGGATGGATTGGGTGCGTTCGTTGCCAAAAATCCGAACGTGACTTCGTGGCACAAACTTTTGATTTAATTGCACCAGTTCAATCTGTTTTGCACTGAGTTTCATGCAGTTATGAAACGATCCCAAATGCACCCAAACACTATGCAACGGACCAAAACATGAGTTTAGGGTCTAATGGGGTGGACTGGTGCATTCGTAGAGATCTGGCGTGATTTCGTGGCACGAGCTTTCGCATTAATTGCACTAGTTTACCCTGTTTTGCATCGAGTTTCATGCGGTTATGAAACGATCCCGAATGCGCCCAAACACTATGCAACGCACCAAAACATGTGTTTAGGGTCCAATGGAATGGATTGGGTGCGTTCGTTGCAAAAAATCCCTACGTGACTTCGTGGCACGTACTTTTGCATTATATGCACCTGTTCACACTGTTTTGCGCTGAGTTTCATGCAGTTACGAAACGATCCCAAATGCTCCCAAACACTATGCAGCGCACCAAAACATGAGTTTAGGGTCCAATGTGTGGATTGGGTGCGTTCGTTGTGAAAAATCCCGACGTGACTTCGTGGCACGAACTTTGCATTAATTGCACCAGTTCACACCGTTTTGCACCGAGTTTTATGCAGTTACGAAACGATAATAGATGAACCCAAACACTATGAAACATACCAAAACATGACTTTAGGGTCCAATGGGGTGGATTGGGTGCGTTCGTTGCGAAAAATTCCGACGTGACTTCGTGGCACGAACTTTTGCATTAATTGCACCAGTTCACCCTATTTTGCTTCGAGTTTCATGGAGTTACGAAATGATCCCAAATGCACCCAAACACTATACAACGCACCAAAACATGAGTTTAGGGTCCAATGGGGCGGATTGGGTGCGTTCGTTGCAAAAAATCCGAACGTGACTTCGTGGCACGAACTTTTGATTTAATTGCACCAGTTCAATCTGTTTTGCACCGAGTTTCATGCAGTTATGAAATGATCCCAAATGTACCCAAACACTATGCAACGGACCAAAACATGAGTTTAGGGTCTAATGGGGTGGACTGGGTGCGTTCGTAGTGAAAAATCCCGTCATGATTTCGTGGCACGAGCTTTCGCATTAATTGCACTAGTTCACCCTGTTTTGCATCGAGTTTCATGCGGTTACGAAACGATCCCAAATGCACCCAAACACTATTCAACGCACCAAAACTTGAGTTTAGGGTCCAATGGAGTGGATTGGGTGCGTTCACTGTAAAAAATCCCGACGTGACTTTGTCGCACGTACTTTGCATTAATTACACAAGTTCACACTGTTTTGCACTGAGTTTCATGCAGTTACGAAACGATCCCAAATGCTCCCAAACACTATGCAGCGCACCAAAACATGAGTTTAGGGTCCAATGTGGTGGATTGGGTGCGTTCATTGTGAAAAATCCCGACGTGACTTCGTGGCACGAACTTTTGCATTAATTGCACCAGTTCACACCGTTTTGCACCGAGTTTTATGCAGTTACGAAACGATAATAGATGAACCCAAACACTATGAAACATACCAAAACATGACTTTAAGGTCCAATGGGGTGGATTGGGTGCGTTCGTTGCGAAAAATTCTGACGAGACTTCGTGGCACGAACTTTTGCATTAATTGCACCAGTTCACCCTATTTTGCTTCGAGTTTCATGGAGTTACGAAATGATCCCAAATGCACCCAAACACTATACAACGCACCAAAACATGAGTTTAGGGTCCAATGGGGCGGATTGGGTGCGTTCGTTGCAAAAAATCCGAACGTGACTTCGTGGCACGAACTTTTGATTTAATTGCACCAGTTCAATCTGTTTTGCACCGAGTTTCATGCAGTTATGAAATGATCCCAAATGTACCCAAACACTATGCAACGGACCAAAACATGAGTTTAGGGTCTAATGGGGTGGACTGGGTGCGTTCGTAGTGAAAAATCCCGTCATGATTTCGTGGCACGAGCTTTCGCATTAATTGCACTAGTTCACCCTGTTTTGCATCGAGTTTCATGCGGTTACGAAACGATCCCAAATGCACCCAAACACTATTCAACGCACCAAAACTTGAGTTTAGGGTCCAATGGAGTGGATTGGGTGCGTTCACTGTAAAAAATCCCGACGTGACTTCGTCGCACGTACTTTGCATTAATTACACAAGTTCACACTGTTTTGCACTGAGTTTCATGCAGTTACGAAACGATCCCAAATGCTCCCAAACACTATGCAGCGCACCAAAACATGAGTTTAGGGTCCAATGTGGTGGATTGGGTGCGTTCATTGTGAAAAATCCCGACGTGACTTCGTGGCACGAACTTTTGCATTAATTGCACCAGTTCACACCGTTTTGCACCGAATTTTATGCAGTTACGAAACGATAATAGATGAACCCAAACACTATGAAACATACCAAAACATGACTTTAAGGTCCAATGGGGTGGATTGGGTGCGTTCGTTGCAAAAAATTCTGACGAGACTTCGTGGCACGAACTTTTGCATTAATTGCACGAGTTCACCCTATTTTGCTTCGAGTTTCATGGAGTTACGAAATGATCCCAAATGTACCCAAACACTATACAACGCACCAAAACATGAGTTTAGGGTCCAATGGGATGGATTGGGTGCGTTCGTTGCCAAAAATCCGAACGTGACTTCGTGGCACAAACTTTTGATTTAATTGCACCAGTTCAATCTGTTTTGCACTGAGTTTCATGCAGTTATGAAACGATCCCAAATGCACCCAAACACTATGCAACGGACCAAAACATGAGTTTAGGGTCTAATGGGGTGGACTGGTGCATTCGTAGAGATCTGGCGTGATTTCGTGGCACGAGCTTTCGCATTAATTGCACTAGTTTACCCTGTTTTGCATCGAGTTTCATGCGGTTATGAAACGATCCCGAATGCGCCCAAACACTATGCAACGCACCAAAACATGTGTTTAGGGTCCAATGGAATGGATTGGGTGCGTTCGTTGCAAAAAATCCCTACGTGACTTCGTGGCACGTACTTTTGCATTATATGCACCTGTTCACACTGTTTTGCGCTGAGTTTCATGCAGTTACGAAACGATCCCAAATGCTCCCAAACACTATGCAGCGCACCAAAACATGAGTTTAGGGTCCAATGTGTGGATTGGGTGCGTTCGTTGTGAAAAATCCCGACGTGACTTCGTGGCACGAACTTTTGCATTAATTGCACCAGTTCACACCGTTTTGCACCGAGTTTTATGCAGTTACGAAACGATAATAGATGAACCCAAACACTATGAAACATACCAAAACATGACTTTAGGGTCCAATGGGGTGGATTGGGTGCGTTCGTTGCGAAAAATTCCGACGTGACTTCGTGGCACGAACTTTTGCATTAATTGCACCAGTTCACCCTATTTTGCTTCGAGTTTCATGGAGTTACGAAATGATCCCAAATGCACCCAAACACTATACAACGCACCAAAACATGAGTTTAGGGTCCAATGGGGCGGATTGGGTGCGTTCGTTGCAAAAAATCCGAACGTGACTTCGTGGCACGAACTTTTGATTTAATTGCACCAGTTCAATCTGTTTTGCACCGAGTTTCATGTAGTTATGAAATGATCCCAAATGTACCCAAACACTATGCAACGGACCAAAACATGAGTTTAGGGTCTAATGGGGTGGACTGGGTGCGTTCGTAGTGAAAAATCCCGTCATGATTTCGTGGCACGAGCTTTCGCATTAATTGCACTAGTTCACCCTGTTTTGCATCGAGTTTCATGCGGTTACGAAACGATCCCAAATGCACCCAAACACTATTCAACGCACCAAAACTTGAGTTTAGGGTCTAATGGAGTGGATTGGGTGCGTTCACTGTAAAAAATCCCGACGTGACTTCGTCGCACGTACTTTGCATTAATTACACAAGTTCACACTGTTTTGCACTGAGTTTCATGCAGTTACGAAACGATCCCAAATGCTCCCAAACACTATGCAGCGCACCAAAACATGAGTTTAGGGTCCAATGTGGTGGATTGGGTGCGTTCATTGTGAAAAATCCCGACGTGACTTCGTGGCACGAACTTTTGCATTAATTGCACCAGTTCACACCGTTTTGCACCGAGTTTTATGCAGTTACGAAACGATAATAGATGAACCCAAACACTATGAAACATACCAAAACATGACTTTAAGGTCCAATGGGGTGGATTGGGTGCGTTCGTTGCGAAAAATTCTGACGAGACTTCGTGGCACGAACTTTTGCATTAATTGCACCAGTTCACCCTATTTTGCTTCGAGTTTCATGGAGTTACGAAATGATCCCAAATGTACCCAAACACTATACAACGCACCAAAACATGAGTTTAGGGTCCAATGGGATGGATTGGGTGCGTTCGTTGCCAAAAATCCGAACGTGACTTCGTGGCACAAACTTTTGATTTAATTGCACCAGTTCAATCTGTTTTGCACTGAGTTTCATGCAGTTATGAAACGATCCCAAATGCACCCAAACACTATGCAACGGACCAAAACATGAGTTTAGGGTCTAATGGGGTGGACTGGTGCATTCGTAGAGATCTGGCGTGATTTCGTGGCACGAGCTTTCGCATTAATTGCACTAGTTTACCCTGTTTTGCATCGAGTTTCATGCGGTTATGAAACGATCCCGAATGCGCCCAAACACTATGCAACGCACCAAAACATGTGTTTAGGGTCCAATGGAATGGATTGGGTGCGTTCGTTGCAAAAAATCCCTACGTGACTTCGTGGCACGTACTTTTGCATTATATGCACCTGTTCACACTGTTTTGCGCTGAGTTTCATGCAGTTACGAAACGATCCCAAATGCTCCCAAACACTATGCAGCGCACCAAAACATGAGTTTAGGGTCCAATGTGTGGATTGGGTGCGTTCGTTGTGAAAAATCCCGACGTGACTTCGTGGCACGAACTTTTGCATTAATTGCACCAGTTCACACCGTTTTGCACCGAGTTTTATGCAGTTACGAAACGATAATAGATGAACCCAAACACTATGAAACATACCAAAACATGACTTTAGGGTCCAATGGGGTGGATTGGGTGCGTTCGTTGCGAAAAATTCCGACGTGACTTCGTGGCACGAACTTTTGCATTAATTGCACCAGTTCACCCTATTTTGCTTCGAGTTTCATGGAGTTACGAAATGATCCCAAATGCACCCAAACACTATACAACGCACCAAAACATGAGTTTAGGGTCCAATGGGGCGGATTGGGTGCGTTCGTTGCAAAAAATCCGAACGTGACTTCGTGGCACGAACTTTTGATTTAATTGCACCAGTTCAATCTGTTTTGCACCGAGTTTCATGCAGTTATGAAATGATCCCAAATGTACCCAAACACTATGCAACGGACCAAAACATGAGTTTAGGGTCTAATGGGGTGGACTGGGTGCGTTCGTAGTGAAAAATCCCGTCATGATTTCGTGGCACGAGCTTTCGCATTAATTGCACTAGTTCACCCTGTTTTGCATCGAGTTTCATGCGGTTACGAAACGATCCCAAATGCACCCAAACACTATTCAACGCACCAAAACTTGAGTTTAGGGTCCAATGGAGTGGATTGGGTGCGTTCACTGTAAAAAATCCCGACGTGACTTCGTCGCACGTACTTTGCATTAATTACACAAGTTCACACTGTTTTGCACTGAGTTTCATGCAGTTACGAAACGATCCCAAATGCTCCCAAACACTATGCAGCGCACCAAAACATGAGTTTAGGGTCCAATGTGGTGGATTGGGTGCGTTCATTGTGAAAAATCCCGACGTGACTTCGTGGCACGAACTTTTGCATTAATTGCACCAGTTCACACCGTTTTGCACCGAGTTTTATGCAGTTACGAAACGATAATAGATGAACACAAACACTATGAAACATACCAAAACATGACTTTAAGGTCCAATGGGGTGGATTGGGTGCGTTCGTTGCGAAAAATTCTGACGAGACTTCGTGGCACGAACTTTTGCATTAATTGCACCAGTTCACCCTATTTTGCTTCGAGTTTCATGGAGTTACGAAATGATCCCAAATGTACCCAAACACTATACAACGCACCAAAACATGAGTTTAGGGTCCAATGGGATGGATTGGGTGCGTTCGTTGCCAAAAATCCGAACGTGACTTCGTGGCACAAACTTTTGATTTAATTGCACCAGTTCAATCTGTTTTGCAGTGAGTTTCATGCAGTTATGAAACGATCCCAAATGCACCCAAACACTATGCAACGGACCAAAACATGAGTTTAGGGTCTAATGGGGTGGACTGGTGCATTCGTAGAGATCTGGCGTGATTTCGTGGCACGAGCTTTCGCGTTAATTGCACTAGTTTACCCTGTTTTGCATCGAGTTTCATGCGGTTACGAAACGATCCCGAATGCGCCCAAACACTATGCAACGCACCAAAACATGTGTTTAGGGTCCAATGGAATGGATTGGGTGCGTTCGTTGCAAAAAATCCCTACGTGACTTCGTGGCACGTACTTTTGCATTATATGCACCAGTTCACACTGTTTTGCGCTGAATTTCATGCAGTTACGAAATGATCCCAAATGCTCCCAAACACTATGCAGCACACCAAAACATGAGTTTAGGGTCCAATGTGTGGATTGGGTGCGTTCGTTGTGAAAAATCCCGACGTGACTTCGTGGCACGAACTTTTGCATTAATTGCACCAGTTCACACCGTTTTGCACCGAGTTTTATGCAGTTACGAAACGATAATAGATGAACCCAAACACTATGAAACATACCAAAACATGACTTTAAGGTCCAATGGGGTGGATTGGGTGCGTTCGTTGCGAAAAATTCTGACGAGACTTCGTGGCACGAACTTTTGCATTAATTGCACCAGTTCACCCTATTTTGCTTCGAGTTTCATGGAGTTACGAAATGATCCCAAATACACCCAAACACTATACAACACACCAAAACATGAGTTTAGGGTCCAATGGGGCAGATAGGTGTATTCGTTGCGAAAAATCCGAACGTGACTTCGTGGCACGAACTTTTGATTTAATTGCACCAGTTCAATCTGTTTTGCACCGAGTTTCATGCAGTTATGAAACGATCCCAAATGCACCCAAACACTTTGCAACGGACCAAAACATGAGTTTAGGGTCTAATGGGGTGGACTGGGTGCGTTCGTAGAGAAAAATCCCGGCATGATTTCGTGGCACGAGCTTTCGCATTAATTGCACTAGTTCACCCTGTTTTGCATCGAGTTTCATGCGGTTACGAAACGATCCCGAATGCGCCCAAACACTATTCAACGCACCAAAACTTGGGTTTAGGGTCCAATGGAGTGGATTGGGTGCGTCCGTTGCAAAAAATCCCTACGTGACTTCGCGACACGTACTTTTGCATTAATTGCACCAGTTCACACTGTTTTGCACTGAGTTTCATGCAGTTACGAAACGATCCCAAATGCTCCCAAACACTATGCAGCACACGAAAACATGAGTTTAGGGTCCAATGTGGTGTATTGGGTGCGTTCGTTGTGAAAAATCCCGACGTGACTTCGTGGCACGAACTTTTGATTTAATTGCACCAGTTCAATCTGTTTTGCACCGAGTTTCATGCAGTTATGAAATGATCCCAAATGTACCCAAACACTATGCAACGGACCAAAACATGAGTTTAGGGTCTAATGGGGTGGACTGGGTGCGTTCGTAGTGAAAAATCCCGTCATGATTTCGTGGCACGAGCTTTCGCATTAATTGCACTAGTTCACCCTGTTTTGCATCGAGTTTCATGCGGTTACGAAACGATCCCAAATGCACCCAAACACTATTCAACGCACCAAAACTTGAGTTTAGGGTCCAATGGAGTGGATTGGGTGCGTTCACTGTAAAAAATCCCGACGTGACTTCGTCGCACGTACTTTGCATTAATTACACAAGTTCACACTGTTTTGCACTGAGTTTCATGCAGTTACGAAACGATCCCAAATGCTCCCAAACACTATGCAGCGCACCAAAACATGAGTTTAGGGTCCAATGTGGTGGATTGGGTGCGTTCATTGTGAAAAATCCTGACGTGACTTCGTGGCACGAACTTTTGCATTAATTGCACCAGTTCACACCGTTTTGCACCGAGTTTTATGCAGTCACGAAACGATAATAGATGAACCCAAACACTATGAAACATACCAAAACATGACTTTAGGGTCCAGTGGGGTGGATTGGGTGCGTTTGTTGCGAAAAATTCCGACGTGACTTCGTGGCACGAAATTTTGCATTAATTGCACCAGTTCACCCTATTTTCCATCGAGTTTCATGGAGTTACGAAATGATCCCAAATGCACCCAAACACTATACAACGCACCAAAACATGAGTTTAGGGTCCAATGTGGCAGATTGGGTGCGTTCGCTGTGAAAAATCCGAACGTGAGTTCGTGGCACGAACTTTTGATTTAATTGCACCAATTCACTATGTTTTGCACCGAGTTTCTTGCAGTTATGAAACGATCCCAAATGCACCCAAACACTATGCAAAGGACCAAAACATGAGTTTAGGGTTTAATGGGGTGGACTGGGTGCATTCCTAGAGAAAAATCCCAGTGTGATTTCGTGGCACGAGCTTTCGCATTAATTGCACTAGTTCACCCTATTTTGCATCGTGTTTCATGCAGTTACGAAACAATCCCAAATGCACCCAAACACTATGCAACGCACCAAAACATGAGTTTAGGGTCCAATGGAGTGGATTGGGTGCGTTCATTGTAAAAAAATACCGACGTGACTTCGTGGCATGTACTTTTGCCTTAAATGCACAAGTTCACACTGTTTTGCACTGAGTTTCATGCAGTTACGAAACGATCCCAAATGCTCCCAAACAATATTAAGTGCACCAAAACATGAGTTTAGGTTCAAATGTGGTGGATTGGGTGCGTTCGTTGTGAAAAATCCCGACGTGACTTCGTGGTACGAAGTTTTGCATTAATTGCACCAGTTCACACCGTTTTGCACCGAGTTTTATGCAGTTACAAAATGATAATAGATGAACCCAAACACTATGAAACATACCAAAACATGAATTTAGGGTCCAATGGGGTGGATTGGGTGCGTTCGTTGTGAAAATCCCGACGTGACTTCGTTGCACAAACTTTTGCATTAATTGCACCAGTTCAGACCGTTTTGCACCGAGTTTTATGCAGTTACGAAACGATAATAGATGAACCCAAACACTATGAAACATACCAAAACATGACTTTAGGGTCCAATGGGGTGGATTGGGTGCGTTCGTTGCGAAAAATTTCGACGTGACTTCGTGGCACGAACTTTTGCATTAATTGCACCAGTTCACCCTATTTTGCTTCGAGTTTCATGGAGTTACGAAATGATCCCAAATGCACCCAAACACTATACAACGCACCAAAACATGAGTTCAATCTGTTTTGCACCAGTTCAATCTGTTTTGCACCGAGTTTCATGCAGTTATGAAATGATCCCAAAGGTACCCAAACACTATGCAACGGACCAAAACATGAGTTTAGGGTCTAATGGGGTGGACTGGGTGCGTTCGTAGTGAAAAATCCCGTCATGATTTCGTGGCACGAGCTTTCGCATTAATTGCACTAGTTCACCCTGTTTTGCATCGAGTTTCTTGCGGTTACGAAACGATCCCAAATGCACCCAAACACTATTCAACGCACCAAAACTTGAGTTTAGGGTCCAATGGAGGGATGGGGTGCGTTCATTGTAAAAAATCCCGACGTGACTTCGTCGCACGTACTTTGCATTAATTACACAAGTTCACACTGTTTTGCACTGAGTTTCATGCAGTTACGAAACGATCCCAAATGCTCCCAAACACTATGCAGCGCACCAAAACATGAGTTTAGGGTCCAATGTGGTGGATTGGGTGCGTTCATTGTGAAAAATCCCGACGTGACTTCGTGGCACGAACTTTTGCATTAATTGCACCAGTTCAAACCGTTTTGCACCGAGTTTTATGCAGTTACGAAACGATAATAGATGAACCCAAACACTATGAAACATACCAAAACATGACTTTAGGGTCCAATGGGGTGGATTGGGTGCGTTCGTTGCGAAAAATTCCGACGTGACTTCGTGGCACGAACTTTTGCATTAATTGCACCAGTTCACCCTATTTTGCATCGAGTTTCATGGAGTTACGAAATGATCCCAAATGCACCCAAACACTATACAACGCACCAAAACATGAGTTTAGGGTCCAATGTGGCAGATTGGGTGCGTTCGCTGTGAAAAATCCGAACGTGAGTTCGTGGCACGAACTTTTGATTTAATTGCACCAATTCACTATGTTTTGCACCGAGTTTCTTGCAGTTATGAAACGATCCCAAATGCACCCAAACACTATGCAAAGGACCAAAACATGAGTTTAGGGTTTAATGGGGTGGACTGGGTGCATTCCTAGAGAAAAATCCCAGTGTGATTTCGTGGCACGAGCTTTCGCATTAATTGCACTAGTTCACCCTATTTTGCATCGTGTTTCATGCAGTTACGAAACAATCCCAAATGCACCCAAACACTATGCAACGCACCAAAACATGAGTTTACGGTCCAATGGAGTGGATTGGGTGCGTTCATTGTAAAAAAATACCGACGTGACTTCGTGGCATGTACTTTTGCCTTAAATGCACAAGTTCACACTGTTTTGCACTGAGTTTCATGCAGTTACGAAACGATCCCAAATGCTCCCAAACAATATTAAGTGCACCAAAACATGAGTTTAGGTTCAAATGTGGTGGATTGGGTGCGTTCGTTGTGAAAAATCCCGACGTGACTTCGTGGTACGAAGTTTTGCATTAATTGCACCAGTTCACACCGTTTTGCACCGAGTTTTATGCAGTTACAAAATGATAATAGATGAACCCAAACACTATGAAACATACCAAAACATGAATTTAGGGTCCAATGGGGTGGATTGGGTGCGTTCGTTGTGAAAATCCCGACGTGACTTCGTTGCACAAACTTTTGCATTAATTGCACCAGTTCAGACCATTTTGCACCGAGTTTTATGCAGTTACGAAACGATAATAGATGAACCCAAACACTATGAAACATACCAAAACATGACTTTAGGGTCCAATGGGGTGGATTGGGTGCGTTCGTTGCGAAAAATTCCGATGTGACTTCGTGGCACGAACTTTTGCATTAATTGCACCAGTTCACCCTATTTTGCTTCGAGTTTCATGGAGTTACGAAATGATCCCAAATGCACCCAAACACTATACAACGCACCAAAACATGAGTTTAGGGTCCAATGGGGCGGATTGGGTGCGTTCGTTGCAAAAAATACGAACGTGACTTCGTGGCACGAACTTTTGATTTAATTGCACCAGTTCAATCTGTTTTGCACCGAGTTTCATGCAGTTATGAAATGATCCTAAAGGTACCCAAACACTATGCAACGGACCAAAACATGAGTTTAGGGTCTAATGGGGTGGACTGGGTGCGTTCGTAGTGAAAAATCCCGTCATGATTTCGTGGCACGAGCTTTCGCATTAATTGCACTAGTTCACCCTGTTTTGCATCGAGTTTCATGCGGTTACGAAACGATCCCAAATGCACCCAAACACTATTCAACGCACCAAAACTTGAGTTTAGGGTCCAATGGAGTGGATTGGGTGCGTTCATTGTAAAAAATCCCGACGTGACTTTGTCGCACGTACTTTGCATTAATTACACAAGTTCACACTGTTTTGCACTGAGTTTCATGCAGTTACGAAACGATCCCAAATGCTCCCAAACACTATGCAGCGCACCAAAACATGAGTTTAGGGTCAAATGTGGTGGATTGGGTGCGTTCATTGTGAAAAATCCCGACGTGACTTCGTGGCACGAACTTTTGCATTAATTGCACCAGTTCACACCGTTTTGCACCGAGTTTTATGCAGTTACGAAACGATAATAGATGAACCCAAACACTATGAAACATACCAAAACATGACTTTAGGGTCCAATGGGGTGGATTGGGTGCGTTCGTTGCGAAAAATTCCGACGTGACTTCGTGGCACGAACTTTTGCATTAATTGCACCAGTTCGCCCTATTTTGCTTCGAGTTTCATGGAGTTACGAAATGATCCCAAATGCACCCAAACACTATACAACGCACCAAAACATGAGTTTAGGGTCCAATGGGGCGGATTGGGTGCGTTCGTTGCAAAAAATACGAACGTGACTTCGTGGCACGAACTTTTGATTTAATTGCACCAGTTCAATCTGTTTTGCACCGAGTTTCATGCAGTTATGAAATGATCCTAAAGGTACCCAAACACTATGCAACGGACCAAAACATGAGTTTAGGGTCTAATGGGGTGGACTGGGTGCGTTCGTAGTGAAAAATCCCGTCATGATTTCGTGGCACGAGCTTTCGCATTAATTGCACTAGTTCACCCTGTTTTGCATCGAGTTTCATGCGGTTACGAAACGATCCCAAATGCACCCAAACACTATTCAACGCACCAAAACTTGAGTTTAGGGTCCAATGGAGTGGATTGGGTGCGTTCATTGTAAAAAATCCCGACGTGACTTTGTCGCACGTACTTTGCATTAATTACACAAGTTCACACTGTTTTGCACTGAGTTTCATGCAGTTACGAAACGATCCCAAATGCTCCCAAACACTATGCAGCGCACCAAAACATGAGTTTAGGGTCAAATGTGGTGGATTGGGTGCGTTCATTGTGAAAAATCCCGACGTGACTTCGTGGCACGAACTTTTGCATTAATTGCACCAGTTCACACCGTTTTGCACCGAGTTTTATGCAGTTACGAAACGATAATAGATGAACCCAAACACTATGAAACATACCAAAACATGACTTTAGGGTCCAATGGGGTGGATTGGGTGCGTTCGTTGCGAAAAATTCCGACGTGACTTCGTGGCACAAACTTTTGCATTAATTGCACCAGTTCACCCTATTTTGCTTCGAGTTTCATGGAGTTACGAAATGATCCCAAATGCACCCAAACACTATACAACGCACCAAAACATGAGTTTAGGGTCCAATGGGGTGGATTGGGTGCGTTCGTTGCAAAAAATCCGAACGTGACTTCGTGGCACGAACTTTTGATTTAATTGCACCAGTTCAATCTGTTTTGCACCGAGTTTCATGCAGTTATGAAATGATCCCAAAGGTACCCAAACACTATGCAACGGACCAAAACATGAGTTTAGGGTCTAATGGGGTGGACTGGGTGCGTTCGTAGTGAAAAATCCCGTCATGATTTCGTGGCACGAGCTTTCGCATTAATTGCACTAGTTCACCCTGTTTTGCATCGAGTTTCATGCGGTTACGAAACGATCCCAAATGCACCCAAACACTATTCAACGCACCAAAACTTGAGTTTAGGGTCCAATGGAGTGGATTGGGTGCGTTCATTGTAAAAAATCCCGACGTGACTTCGTCGCACGTACTTTGCATTAATTACACAAGTTCACACTGTTTTGCACTGAGTTTCATGCAGTTACGAAACGATCCCAAATGCTCCCAAACACTATGCAGCGCACCAAAACATGAGTTTAGGGTCCAATGTGGTGGATTGGGTGCGTTCATTGTGAAAAATCCCGACGTGACTTCGTGGCACGAACTTTTGCATTAATTGCACCAGTTCACACCGTTTTGCACCGAGTTTTATGCAGTTACGAAACGATAATAGATGAACCCAAACACTATGAAACATACCAAAACATGACTTTAAGGTCCAATGGGGTGGATTGGGTGCGTTCGTTGCGACAAATTCTGACGTGACTTCGTGGCACGAACTTTTGCATTAATTGCACCAGTTCACCCTATTTTGCTTCGAGTTTCATGGAGTTACGAAATGATCCCAAATGTACCCAACCACTATACAACGCACCAAAACATGAGTTTAGGGTCCAATGGGACGGATTGGGTGCGTTCGTTGCGAAAAATCCGAACGTGACTTCGTGGCACGAGCTTTTAATTTAATTGCACCAGTTCAAACTGTTTTGCACCGAGTTTCATGTAGTTATGAAACGATCCCAAATGCACCCAAACACTATGCAACGGACCAAAACATGAGTTTAGGGTCTAATGGGGTGGACTAGGTGCGTTCGTAGAGAAAAATCCCGTCATGATTTTGTGGCACGAGCTTTCGCATTAATTGCACTAGTGCACCTTGTTTTGCATCGAGTTTCATGCGGTTACGAAATGATCCCAAATGCACCTAAACACTATGCAACGCACCAAAACATGAGTTTAGGGTCCAATGGAGTGGATTGGGTGCGTTCATTGTAAAAAATCCCGACGTGACTTCGTCGCACGTACTTTTGCATTAATTGCACAAGTTCACACTGTTTTGCACTGAGTTTCATGCAGTTACGAAACGATCCCAAATGCTCCCAAACACTATGCAGCGCACCAAAACATGAGTTTAGGGTCCAATGTGGTGGATTGGGTGCGTTCATTGTGAAAAATCCCGACGTGACTTCGTTGCACGAACTTTTGCATTAATTGCACCAGTTCACACCATTTTGCACCGAGTTTTATGCAGTTACGAAACGATAATAGATGAACCCAAACACTATGAAACATACCAAAACATGACTTTAGGGTCCAATGGGGTGGATTGGGTGCGTTTGTTGCGAAAAATTCCGACGTGACTTCGTGGCACGAAATTTTGCATTAATTGCACCAGTTCACCCTATTTTGCATCGAGTTTCATGGAGTTACGAAATGATCCCAAATGCACCCAAACACTATACAACGCACCAAAACATGAGTTTAGGGTCCAATGGGGAAGATTGGGTGCGTTCGCTGTGAAAAATCCGAACGTGAGTTCGTGGCACGAACTTTTGATTTAATTGCACCAATTCACTATGTTTTGCACCGAGTTTCTTGCAGTTATGAAACGATCCCAAATGCACCCAAACACTATGCAAAGGACCAAAACATGAGTTTAGGGTTTAATGGGGTGGACTGGGTGCATTCCTATTGAAAAATCCCAGTGTGATTTCGTGGCACGAGCTTTCGCATTAATTGCACTAGTTCACCCTATTTTGCATCGTGTTTCATGCAGTTACGAAACAATCCCAAATGCACCCAAACACTATGCAACGCACCAAAACATGAGTTTAGGGTCCAATGGAGTGGATTGGGTGCGTTCATTGTAAAAAAATACCGACGTGACTTCGTGGCATGTACTTTTGCCTTAAATGCACAAGTTCACACTGTTTTGCACTGAGTTTCATGCAGTTACGAAACGATCCCAAATGCTCCCAAACAATATTAAGTGCACCAAAACATGAGTTTAGGTTCAAATGTGGTGGATTGGGTGCGTTCGTTGTGAAAAATCCCGACGTGACTTCGTGGTACGAAGTTTTGCATTAATTGCACCAGTTCACACCGTTTTGCACCGAGTTTTATGCAGTTACAAAATTATAATAGATGAACCCAAACACTATGAAACATACCAAAACATGAATTTAGGGTCCAATGGGGTGGATTGGGTGCGTTCGTTGTGAAAATCCCGACGTGACTTCGTTGCACAAACTTTTGCATTAATTGCACCAGTTCAGACCGTTTTGCACCGAGTTTTATGCAGTTACGAAACGATAATAGATGAACCCAAACACTATAAAACATACCAAAACATGACTTTAGGGTCCAATGGGGTGGATTGGGTGCGTTCGTTGCAAAAAATTCCGACGTGACTTCGTGGCACGAAATTTTGCATTAATTGCACTTGTTCACCCTATTTTGCATCGAGTTTCATGGAGTTACGAAATGATCCCAAATGCACCCAAACACTATACAACGCACCAAAACATGAGTTTAGGGTCCAACGGGGCAGATAGGTGCATTCGTTGCGAAAAATCCGAACGTGACTTCGTGGCACGAACTTTTGATTTAATTGCACCAGTTCAATCTGTTTTGCACCGAGTTTCATGCAGTTATGAAACGATCCCAAATGCACCCAAACACTATGCAACGGACCAAAACATGAGTTTAGGGTCTAATGGGGTGGGCTGGGTGCGTTCGTAGAGAAAAATCCCGGCATGATTTCGTGGCACGAGCTTTCGCATTAATTGCACTAGTTCACCCTGTTTTGCAT
Source organism: Panicum virgatum (assembly GCF_016808335.1). Taxonomy (NCBI): domain Eukaryota; kingdom Viridiplantae; phylum Streptophyta; class Magnoliopsida; order Poales; family Poaceae; genus Panicum; species Panicum virgatum. The sequence continues at coordinate 26,462,590 of NC_053150.1, read as the reverse complement.
CGAGTTTCATGCGGTTACGAAACGATCCCGAATGCGCCCAAACACTATGCAACGCACCAAAACTTGGGTTTAGGGTCCAATGGAGTGGATTGGGTGCGTCCGTTGCAAAAAATCCCTACGTGACTTCGCGACACGTACTTTTGCATTAATTGCACCAGTTCACACTGTTTTGCACTGAGTTTCATGCAGTTACGAAACGATCCCAAATGCTCCCAAACACTATGCAGCACACGAAAACATGAGTTTAGGGTCCAATGTGGTGTATTGGGTGCGTTCGTAGTGAAAAATCCCGACGTGACTTCGTGGCCCGAACTTTTGCATTAATTGCACCAGTTCACACCATTTTGCACCGAGTTTTATGCATTTTCGAAACGATAATAGATGAACCCAAACACTATGAAACTTACCAAAACATGAGTTCAGGGTCCAATGGGGTGGATTGGGTGTGTTCGTTGCGAAAAATCCCGACATGACTTCGTGGCACGAACTTTTGCATTAATTGCACCAGTTCACCCTATTTTGCATCGAGTTTCATGGAGTTACGAAATGATCCCAAATGTACCCAAACACTATACAACGCACCAAAACATGAGTTTAGGGTCCAATGGGGCGGATTGGGTGCGTTCGTTGCGAAAAATCCGAACGTGACTTCGTGGCACGAACTTTTGATTTAATTGCACCAGTTCAATCTATTTTGCACCGAGTTTCATGCAGTTATGAAACAATCCCAAATGCACCCAAACACTATGCAACGGACCAAAACATGAGTTTAGGGTCTAATGGGGTGGACTGGGTGCGTTCGTAGAGAAAAATCCCGTCATGATTTTGTGGCACGAGCTTTCGCATTAATTGCACTAGTTCACCCTGTTTTGCATCGAGTTTCATGCGGTTACGAAACGATCCCAAATGCACCCAAACACTATGCAACGCACGAAAACTTGAGTTTAGGGTCCAATGGAGTGGATTGGGTGCGTTCATTGTAAAAAATACCGACGTGACTTCGTGGCACGTACTTTAGCATTAATTGCATCAGTTCACACCATTTTGCTCCTAGTTTTATGCAGTTATGAAATGATAATAGATGAACCCAAACACTATGAAACATACCAAAACATGACTCTAGGGTCCAATGGGGTGGATTGGATGCGATCGTTGCGAAAAATTCTGACGTGACTTCGTGGCACGAACTTTTGCATTAATTGCACCAGTTCACACCGTTTTGCACCGAGTTTTATGCAGTTACAAAATGATAATAGATGAACCTAAACACTATGAAATATACAAAAACATGACTTTAGGGTCCAATGGGGTGGATTGGGTGCGTTCGTTGTGAAAAATCCCGACGTGACTTCGTTGCACAAACTTTTGCATTAATTGCACCAGTTCAGACCGTTTTGCACCGAGTTTTATGCAGTTACGAAACGATAATAGATGAACCCAAACACTATAAAACATACCAAAACATGACTTTAGGGTCCAATGGGGTGGATTGGGTGCGTTCGTTGCAAAAAATTCCGACGTGACTTCGTGGCACGAAATTTTCCATTAATATCACTAGTTCACCCTATTTTGCATCGAGTTTCATGGAGTTACGAAATGATCCCAAATGCACCCAAACACTATACAACGCACCAAAACATGAGTTTAGGGTCCAATGGGGCGGATAGGTGCATTCGTTGAGAAAAATCCGAATGTGACTTCGTGGCACGAACTTTTGATTTAATTGCACCAGTTCAATCTGTTTTGCACCGAGTTTCGTGCAGTTATGAAATGATCCCAAATGCACCCAAACACTATTCAATGGACCAAAACATTAGTTTAGGGTCTAATGGGGTGGACTGGGTGCGTTCGTAGAGAAAAATCCCGTCGTGATTTCGTGGCACGAGCTTTCGCATTAATTGCACTAGTTCACCGTGTATTGCATCGAGTTTCATGCGGTTACGAAACGATCACGAATGCACCCAAACACTATGCAACGCACCAAAACATGAGTTTAGGGTCCAATGTGTGGATTGGTTGCGTTCGTCGTGAAAAATCCCGACGTGACTTCGTGGTACGAACTTTTGCATTAATTGCACCAGTTCACACCGTTTTGCACCGAGTTTTATGCAGTTACGAAACGATAATAGATGAACCCAAACACTATGAAACATACCAAAACATGACTTTAGGGTCCAATGGGGTCGATTGGGTGCGTTCGTTGCGAAAAATTCCGAAGTGACTTCGTGGCACGAACTTTTGCATTAATTGCACCAGTTCACCCTATTTTGCTTCGAGTTTCATGGAGTTATGAAATGATGCCAAATGCACCCAAACACTATACAACGCACCAAAACATGAGTTTAGGGTCCAGTGGGGCGGATTGGGTGTGTTCGTTGCGAAAAATCTGAACGTGACTTCGTGGCACGAACTTTTGATTTAATTGCACCAGTTCACCCTGTTTTGCATCGAGTTTCATGCGGTTACGAAACGATCCCGAATGCGCCCAAACACTATGCAACACACCAAAACTTGGGTTTAGGGTCCAATGGAGTGGATTGGGTGCGTTCGTTGCAAAAAATCCCTACGTGACTTCGTGGCTCGTACTTTAGCATTAATTGCACAAGTTCACACTGTTTTGCACTGAGTTTCATGCAGTTACGAAACAATCCCAAATGCTCCCAAACACTATGCAGCGCACCAAAACATGAGTTTAGGGTCCAATGTGGTGGATTAGGTGCGTTCATTGTGAAACATCCCGACGTGACTTCGTGGCACGAACTTTTGCATTAATTGCATCAGTTCACACCATTTTGCTCCTAGTTTTATGCTGTTATGAAATGATAATAGATGAACCCAAACACTATGAAACATACCAAAACATGACTCTGGGGTCCAATGGGGTGGATTGGATGCGATCGTTGCGAAAAATTCTGACGTGACTTCGTGGCACAAACTTTTGCATTAATTGCACCAGTTCACACCGTTTTCACCGAGTTTTATGCAGTTACGAAACGATAATAGATGAACCCAAACACTATGAAACATACCAAAACATGACTTTAGGGTCCAATGGGGTGGATTGGGTGCATTCGTTGCGAAAAATTCCGACGTGACTTCGTGGCACGAAATTTTGCATTAATTGCACCAGTTCACCCTATTTTGCATCGAGTTTCATGGAGTTACGAAATGATCCCAAATGCACCCAAACACTATACAACGCACCAAAACATGAGTTTAGTGTCCAATGGGGCGGATTGGGTGCGTTCGCTGCGAAAAATCCGAACGTGACTTCATGGCACGAACTTTTGATTTAATTGCACCAATTCACTATGTTTTGCACCGAGTTTCTTGCAGTTATGAAACGATCCCAAATGCACCCAAACACTATGCAACGGACCAAAACATGAGTTTAGGGTTTAATGGGGTGGACTGGGTGCATTCCTAGAGAAAAATCCCGGTGTGATTTCGTGGCATGAGCTTTCGCATTAATTGCACTAGTTCACCCTATTTTGCATCGTGTTTCATGCGGTTACGAAACGATCCCAAATGCACCCAAACACTATGCAACGCACCAAAACATGAGTTTAGGGTCCAATGGAGTGGATTGGGTGCGTTCATTGTAAAAAATCCCGACGTGACTTCGTGGCACGTACTTTAGCATTAATTGCACAAGTTCACACTGTTTTGCACTGAGTTTCATGCAGTTACGAAACAATCCCAAATGCTCCCAAACACTATGCAGCGCACCAAAACATGAGTTTAGGGTCCAATGTGGTGGATTGGGTGCGTTCATTGTTAAACATCCCGACGTGACTTCGTGGCACGAACTTTTGCATTAATTGCATCAGTTCACACCATTTTGCTCCTAGTTTTATGCAGTTATGAAATGATAATAGATGAACCCAAACACTATGAAACATACCAAAACATGACTCTAGGGTCCAATGGGGTGGATTGGATGCGATCGTTGCGAAAAATTCTGACGTGACTTCGTGGCACAAACTTTTGCATTAATTGCACCAGTTCACACCGTTTTCACCGAGTTTTATGCAGTTACGAAACGATAATAGATGAACCCAAACACTATGAAACATACCAAAACATGACTTTAGGGTCCAATGGGGTGGATTGGGTGCGTTCGTTGCGAAAAATTCCGACATACTTCGTGGCACGAAATTTTGCATTAATTGCACCAGTTCACCCTATTTTGCATCGAGTTTCATGGAGTTACGAAATGATCCCAAATGCACCCAAACACTATACAACGCACCAAAACATGAGTTTATGGTGCAATGGGGTGGATTGGGTGCGTTTGCTGCGAAAAATCCGAACGTGACTTCGTGGCACGAACTTTTGATTTAATTGCACCAGTTCAATCTGTTTTGCACCGAGTTTCATGCAGTTATGAAACGAGCCCAAATGCACCCAAACACTATGGAATGGACCAAAACATGAGTTTAGGATCTAATGGGGTGGACTGGGTGCGTTCGTAGAGAAAAATCCCGGCGTGATTTCGTGGCATGAGCTTTCGCATTAATTGCACTAGTTCACCCTGTTTTGCATCGAGTTTCATGCGGTTACGAAACGATCCCGAATGCGCCCAAACACTATGCAACGCACCAAAACATGAGTTTAGGGTCCAATGGAGTGGATTGGGTGCGTTCGTTGCAAAAAATCCCTACGTGACTTCGTGGCACGTACTTTTGCATTAATTGCACTAGTTCACACTGTTTTGCACTGAGTTTCATGCAGTTACGAAACGATCCCAAATGCTCCCAAACACTATGCAGCGCACCAAAACATGAGTTTAGGGTCCAATGTGGTGTATTGGGTGCGTTCGTTGTGAAAAATCCCGACGTGACTTCGTGGCCCGAGCTTTTGCATTAATTGCACCAGTTCACACCATTTTGCACCGAGTTTTATGCATTTTCGAAACGATAATAGATGAACCCAAACACTATGAAACTTACCAAAACATGAGTTTAGGGTCCAATGGGGTGGATTGGGTGCGTTCGTTGCGAAAAAATCCCGACGTGACTTCGTGGCACGAACTTTTGCATTAATTGCACCAGTTCACCCTATTTTGCATCGAGTTTCATGGAGTTACGAAATGATCCCAAATGTACCCAAACACTATACAACGCAATAAACATGAGTTTAGGGTCCAATGGGGCGGATTGGGTGCGTTCGTTGCGAAAAATCTGAACGTGACTTCGTGGTACGAACTTTTGATTTAATTGCACCAGTTCAATCTGTTTTGCACCGAGTTTCATGCAGTTATGAAACGATCCCAAATGCACCCAAACACTATGCAACGGACCAAAACATGAGTTTAGGGTCTAATGGGGTGGACTGGGTGCGTTCGTAGAGAAAAATCCCGGCATGATTTCGTGGCACGAGCTTTCGCATTAATTGCACTAGTTCACCCTGTTTTGCATCGAGTTTCATGCAGTTACGAAACGATCCCAAATGCACCCAAACACTATGCAACGCACCAAAACTTGAGTTTAGGGTCCAATGGAGTGGATTGGGTGCGTTCATTGTAAAAAATCCCGACGTGACTTCGTCGCACGTACTTTTGCATTAATTGCACAAGTTCACACTGTTTTGCACTGAATTTCATGCAGTTACGAAACGATCCAAAATGCTCCGAAACACTATGCAGCGCACCAAAACATGAGTTTTGGGTCCAATGTTGTGGATTGGGTGCGTTCATTGTGAAAAATCCCGACGTGACTTTGTGGCACGAACTTTTGCATTAATTGCACCAGTTCACACCGTTTTGCACCGAGTTTTATGCAGTTACGAAACGATAATAGGTGAACCCAAACACTATGAAACATACCAAAACATGACTTTAGGGTCCAATGGGGTGGATTGGGTGCGTTCGTTGCGAAAAATTCCGACGTGACTTCGTGGCACGAAATTTTGCATTAATTGCACCAGTTCACCCTATTTTGCATCGAGTTTCATGGAGTTACGAAATGATCCCAAATGCACCCAAACACTATACAACGCACCAAAACATGAGTTTAGTGTCCAATGGGGCGGATTGGGTGCGTTCGCTGCGAAAAATCCGAACGAGACTTCATGGCACGAACTTTTGATTTAATTGCACCAATTCACTATGTTTTGCACCGAGTTTCTTGCAGTTATGAAACGATCCCAAATGCACCCAAACACTATGCAACGGACCAAAACATGAGTTTAGGGTTTAATGGGGTGGACTGGGTGCATTCCTAGAGAAAAATCCCGGTGTGATTTCGTGGCATGAGCTTCCGCATTAATTGCACTAGTTCACCCTATTTTGCATCATGTTTCATGCGGTTACGAAACGATCCCGAATGCGCCCAAACACTATGCAACGCACCAAAACATGAGTTTAGGGTCCAATGGAGTGGATTGGGTGCGTTCGTTGCAAAAAATCCCTACGTGACTTCGTGGCACGTACTTTTGCATTAATTGCACCAGTTCACACTATTTTGCACTGAGTTTCATGCAGTTACGAAACGATCCCAAATGCTCCCAAACACTATGCAGCGCACCAAAACATGAGTTTAGGGTCCAATGTGGTGTATTGGGTGCGTTCGTTGTGAAAAATCCCGACGTGACTTCGTGGCCCGAGCTTTTGCATTAATTGCACCAGTTCACACCATTTTGCACCGAGTTTTATGCATTTTCGAAACGATAATAGATGAACCCAAACACTATGAAACTTACCAAAACATGAGTTTAGGGTCCAATGGGGTGGATTGGGTGCGTTCGTTGTGAAAAAATCCCGACGTGACTTCGTGGCACGAACTTTTGCATTAATTGCACCAGTTCACCCTATTTTGCATCGAGTTTCATGGAGTTACGAAATGATCCCAAATGTACCCAAACACTATACAACGCACCAAAACATGAGTTTAGGGTCCAATGGGGCGGATTGGGTGCGTTCGTTGCGAAAAATCTGAACGTGACTTCGTGGCACGAACTTTTGATTTAATTGCACCAGTTCAATCTGTTTTGCACCGAGTTTCATGCAGTTATGAAACGATCCCAAATGCACCCAAACACTATGCAACGGACCAAAACATGAGTTTAGGGTCTAATGGGGTGGACTGGGTGCGTTCGTAGAGAAAAATCCCGGCATGATTTCGTGGCACGAGCTTTCGCATTAATTGCACTAGTTCACCCTGTTTTGCATCGAGTTTCATGCAGTTACGAAACGATCCCAAATGCACCCAAACACTATGCAACGCACCAAAACTTGAGTTTAGGGTCCAATGGAGTGGATTGGGTGCGTTCATTGTAAAAAATCCCGACGTGACTTAGTCGCACGTACTTTTGCATTAATTGCACAAGTTCACACTGTTTTGCACTGAGTTTCATGCAGTTACGAATCAATCCCAAATGCTCCCAAACACTATGCAGCGCACCAAAACATGAGTTTAGGGTCCAATGTGGTGGATTGGGTGCGTTCATTGTGAAACATCCCGACGTGACTTCGTGGTACGAACTTTTGCATTAATTGCATCAGTTCACACCATTTTGCTCCTAGTTTTATGCAGTTATGAAATGATAATAGATGAACCCAAACACTATGAAACATACCAAAACATGACTCTAGGGTCCAATGGGATGGATTGGATGCGATCGTTGCGAAAAATTCTGACGTGACTTCGTGGCACAAACTTTTGCATTAATTGCACCAGTTCACACCGTTTTCACCTAGTTTTATGCAGTTACGAAACGATAATAGATGAACCCAAACACTATGAAACATACCAAAACATGACTTTAGGGTCCAATGGGGTGGATTGGGTGCGTTCGTTGCGAAAAATTCCGACTTGACTTCGTGGCACGAAATTTTGCATTAATCAGTTCACCCTATTTTGCATCGAGTTTCATGGAGTTACGAAATGATCCCAAATGCACCCAAACACTATACAACGCACCAAAACATGAGTTTATGGTGCAATGGGGTGGATTGGGTGCGTTTGCTGCGAAAAATCCGAACGTGACTTCGTGGCATGAACTTTTGATTTAATTGCACCAGTTCAATCTGTTTTGCACCGAGTTTCATGCAGTTATAAAACGAGCCCAAATGCACCCAAACACTATGGAATGGACCAAAACATGAGTTTAGGGTCTAATGGGGTGGACTGGGTGCGTTCGTAGAGAAAAATCCCGGCGTGATTTCGTGGCATGAGCTTTCGCATTAATTGCACTAGTTCACCCTGTTTTGCATCGAGTTTCATGCGGTTACGAAACGATCCCGAATGCGCCCAAACACTATGTAACACACCAAAACATGAGTTTAGGGTCCAATGGAGTGGATTGGGTGCGTTCGTTGCAAAAAATCCCAACGTGACTTCGTGGCACGTACTTTTGCATTAATTGCACCAGTTCACACTGTTTTGCACTGAGTTTCATGCAATTACGAAACGATCCCAAATGCTCCCAAACACTATGCAGCGCACCAAAACATGAGTTTAGGGTCCAATGTGGTGTATTGGGTGCGTTCGTTGTGAAAAATCCCGACGTGACTTCGTGGCCCGAGCTTTTGTATTAATTGCACCAGTTCACACCATTTTGCACCGAGTTTTATGCATTTTCGAAATGATAATAGATGAACCCAAACAATATGAAACTTACCAAAACATGAGTTTAGGGTCCAATGGGGTGGATTGGGTGCGTTCGTTGCGAAAAAATCCCGACGTGACTTCGTGGCACGAACTTTTGCATTAATTGCACCAGTTCACCCTATTTTGCATCGAGTTTCATGGAGTTACGAAATGATCCCAAATGTACCCAAACACTATACAACGCACCAAAACATGAGTTTAGGGTCCAATGGGGCGGATTGGGTGCGTTCGTTGCGAAAAATCTGAACGTGACTTCGTGGCACAAACTTTTGATTTAATTGCACCAGTTCAATCTGTTTTGCACCGAGTTTCATGCAGTTATGAAACGATCCCAAATGCACCCAAACACTATGCAACGGACCAAAACATGAGTTTAGGGTCTAATGGGGTGGACTGGGTGCGTTCGTAGAGAAAAATCCCGGCATGATTTCGTGGCACGAGCTTTCGCATTAATTGCACTAGTTCACCCTGTTTTGCATCGAGTTTCATGCAGTTACGAAACGATCCCAAATGCACCCAAACACTATGCAACGCACCAAAACTTGAGTTTAGGGTCCAATGGAGTGGATTGGGTGCGTCCATTGTAAAAAATACCGACGTGACTTCGTCGCACATACTTTTGCATTAATTGCACAAGTTCACACTGTTTTGCACTGAATTTCATGCAGTTACGAAACGATCCCAAATGCTCCGAAACACTATGCAGCGCACCAAAACATGAGTTTTGGGTCCAATGTTGTGGATTGGGTGCGTTCATTGTGAAAAATCCCGACGTGACTTCGTGGCACGAACTTCTGCATTAATTGCACCAGTTCACACCGTTTTGCACCGAGTTTTATGCAGTTACGAAACGATAATAGGTGAACCCAAACACTATGAAACATACCAAAACATGACTTTAGGGTCCAATGGGGTGGATTGGGTGCGTTCGTTGCGAAAAATTCCGACGTGACTTCGTGGCACGAAATTTTGCATTAATTGCACCAGTTCACCATATTTTGCATCGAGTTTCATGGAGTTACGAAATGATCCCAAATGCACCCAAACACTATACAACGCACCAAAACAAGAGTTTAGTGTCCAATGGGGCGGATTGGGTGCGTTCGCTGCGAAAAATCCGAACGTGACTTCATGGCACGAACTTTTGATTTAATTGCACCAATTCACTATGTTTTGCACCGAGTTTCTTGCAGTTATGAAACGATCCCAAATGCACCCAAACACTATGCAACGGACCAAAACATGAGTTTAGGGTTTAATGGGGTGGACTGGGTGCATTCCTAGAGAAAAATCCCGGTGTGATTTCGTGGCATGAGCTTTCGCATTAATTGCACTAGTTCACCCTATTTTGCATCGTGTTTCATGCGGTTACGAAACGATCCCAAATGCACCCAAACACTATGCAACGCACCAAAACATGAGTTTAGGGTCCAATGGAGTGGATTGGGTGCGTTCATTGTAAAAAAATCCCGACGTGACTTCGTGGCACGTACTTTTGCATTAATTGCACAAGTTCACACTGTTTTGCACTGAGTTTCATGCAGTTACGAAACGATCCCAAATGCTCCCAAACAATATGCAGCGCACCCAAACATGAGTTTAGGGTCTAATGTGGTGGATTGGGTGCGTTCGTTGTGAAAAATCCCGACGTGACTTCGTGGCACAAACTTTTGCATTAATTGCACCAGTTCACACCGTTTTGCACCGAGTTTTATGCAGTTACAAAACGATAATAGATGAACCCAAACACTATGAAGCATACCAAAACATGACTTTAGGGTCAAATGGGGTGGATTGGGTGCGTTCGTTGTGAAAAATCCCGACGTGACTTCGTTGCACAAACTTTTGCATTAATTGCACCAGTTCAGACCGTTTTGCACCGAGTTTTATGCAGTTACGAAATGATAATAGATGAACCCAAACACTATAAAACATACCAAAACATGACTTTATAGTCCAATGGGGTGGATTGGGTGCGTTCGTTGCGAAAAATTCCGACGTGACTTCGTGGCACGAAATTTTGCATTAATTGCACCAGTTCACCCTATTTTGCATCGAGTTTCATGGAGTTACGAAATGATCCCAAATGCACCCAAACACTATACAACGCACCGAAACATGAGTTTATGGTTCAATGGGGTGGATTGGGTGCGTTTGTTGCGAAAAATCCGAACGTGACTTCGTGGCACGAACTTTTGATTTAATTGCACCAGTTCAATCTGTTTTGCACCGAGTTTCATGCAGTTATGAAACGAGCCCAAATGCACCCAAACACTATGGAATGGACCAAAACATGAGTTTAGGGTCTAATGGGGTGGACTGGGTGCGTTCGTAGAGAAAAATCCCGGCGTGATTTCGTGGCATGAGTTTTCGCATTAATTGCACTAGTTCACCCTGTTTTGCATCGAGTTTCATGCGGTTACGAAACGATCCCGAATGCGCCCAAACACTATGCAACGCACCAAAACATGAGTTTAGGGTCCAATGGAGTGGATTGGGTGCGTTCGTTGCAAAAAATCCCTACGAGACTTCGTGGCACGTACTTTTGCATTAATTGCACCAGTTCACACTGTTTTGAACTGAGTTTCATGCAGTTACGAAACGATCCCAAATGCTCCCAAACACTATGCAGCGCACCAAAACATGAGTTTAGGGTCCAATGTGGTGTATTGGGTGCGTTCGTTGTGAAAAATCCCGACGTGACTTCGTGGCCCGAGCTTTTGCATTAATTGCACCAGTTCACACCATTTTGCACCGAGTTTTATGCATTTTCGAAACGATAATAGATGAACCCAAACACTATGAAACTTACCAAAACATGAGTTTAGGGTCCAATGGGGTGGATTGGGTGCGTTCGTTGCGAAAAAATCCCGAAGTGACTTCGTGGCACGAACTTTTGCATTAATTGCACCAGTTCACCCTATTTTGCATCGAGTTTCATGGAGTTACGAAATGATCCCAAATGTACCCAAACACTATACAACGCACCAAAACATGAGTTTAGGGTCCAATGGGGCGGATTGGGTGCGTTCGTTGCGAAAAATCCGAACGTGACTTCGTGGCACGAACTTTTGATTTAATTGCACCAGTTCAATCTGTTTTGCACCGAGTTTCATGCAGTTATGAAACGATCCCAAATGCACCCAAACACTATGCAACGGACCAAAACATGAGTTTAGGGTCTAATGGGGTGGACTGGGTGCGTTCGTAGAGAAAAATCCCAGCATGATTTCGTGGCACGAGCTTTCGCATTAATTGCACTAGTTCACCCTGTTTTGCATCGAGTTTCATGCAGTTACGAAACGATCCCAAATGCACCCAAACACTATGCAACGCACCAAAACTTGAGTTTAGGGTCCAATGGAGTGGATTGGGTGCGTTCATTGTAAAAAATCCCGACGTGACTTCGTCGCACGTACTTTTGCATTAATTGCACAAGTTCACACTGTTTTGCACTGAGTTTCATGCAGTTACGAAACGATCCCAAATGCTCCGAAACACTATGCAGCGCACCAAAACATGAGTTTTGGGTCCAATGTTGTGGATTGGGTGCGTTCATTGTGAAAAATCCCGACGTGACTTCGTGGCACGAACTTTTGCATTAATTGCACCAGTTCACACCGTTTTGCACCGAGTTTTATGCAGTTACGAAATGATAATAGGTGAACCCAAACACTATGAAACATACCAAAACATGACTTTAGGGTCCAATGGGGTGGATTGGGTGCGTTCATTGCGAAAAATTCCGACGTGACTTCGTGGCACGAAATTTTGCATTAATTGCACCAGTTCACCCTATTTTGCATCCAGTTTCATGGAGTTACGAAATGATCCCAAATGCACCCAAACACTATACAACGCACCAAAACATGAGTTTATGGTGCAATGGGGTGGATTGGGTGCGTTTGCTGCGAAAAATCCGAACGTGACTTCGTGGCACGAACTTTTGATTTAATTGCACCAGTTCAATCTGTTTTGCATCGAGTTTCATGCAGTTATAAAACGAGCCCAAATGCACCCAAACACTATGGAATGGACCGAAACATGAGTTTTGGGTCTAATGGGGTGGACTGGGTGCGTTCGTAGAGAAAAATCCCGGCGTGATTTCGTGGCATGAGCTTTCGCATTAATTGCACTAGTTCACCCTGTTTTGCATCGAGTTTCATGCGGTTACGAAACGATCCCGAATGCGCCCAAACACTATGCAACGCACCAAAACATGAGTTTAGGGTCCAATGGAGTGGATTGGGTGCGTTCATTGCAAAAAAATCCCTACGTGACTTCGTGGCACGTACTTTTGCATTAATTGCACCAGTTCACACTGTTTTGCACTGAGTTTCATGCAGTTACGAAACGATCCCAAATGCTCCCAAACACTATGCAGCGCACCAAAACATGAGTTTAGGGTCCAATGTGGTGTATTGGGTGCGTTCGTTGTGAAAAATCCCGACGTGACTTCGTGGCACGAACTTTTGCATTAATTGCACCAGTTCACACCGTTTTGCACCGAGTTTTATGCAGTTACGAAACGATAATAGGTGAACCCAAACACTATGAAACATACCAAAACATGACTTTAGAGTCCAATGGGGTGGATTGGGTGCGTTCGTTGCGAAAAATTCCGACGTGACTTCGTGGCACGAAATTTTGCATTAATTGCACCAGTTCAACCTATTTTGCATCGAGTTTCATGGAGTTACGAAATGATCCCAAATGCACCCAAACACTATACAACGCACCAAAACATGAGTTTAGGGTCCAATGTGGCGGATAGGTGGATTCGTTGCGAAAAATCCGAACGTGACTTCGTGGCACGAACTTTTGATTTAATTGCACCAGTTCAATCTGTTTTGCACCGAGTTTCATGCAGTTATGAAACGATCCCAAATGCACCCAATGACTATTCAACGGACCAAAACATTAGTTTAGGGTCTAATGGGGTGGACTGGGTGCGTTCGTAGTGAAAAATCCCGTCGTGATTTCGTGGCACGAGCTTTCGCATTAATTGCACTAGTTCACCCTGTTTTGCATCGAGTTTCATGCGGTTACGAAACGATCCCGAATGCGCCCAAACACTATGCAACGCACCAAAACTTGAGTTTAGGGTCCAATGGAGTGGATTGGGTGCGTTCATTGTAAAAAATCCCGACGTGACTTCGTCGCACGTACTTTTGCATTAATTGCACAAGTTCACACTGTTTTGCACTGAATTTCATGCAGTTACGAAACGATCCCAAATGCTCCGAAACACTATGCAGCGCACCAAAACATGAGTTTTGGGTCCAATGTTGTGGATTGGGTGCGTTCATTGTGAAAAATCCCGACGTGACTTCGTGGCACGAACTTTTGCATTAATTGCACCAGTTCACACCGTTTTGCACCGAGTTTTATGCAGTTACGAAATGATAATAGGTGAACCCAAACACTATGAAACATACCAAAACATGACTTTAGGGTCCAATGGGGTGGATTGGGTGCGTTCGTTGCGAAAAATTCCGACGTGACTTCGTGGTACGAAATTTTGCATTAATTGCACCAGTTCACCCTATTTTGCATCGAGTTTCATGGAGTTACGAAATGATCCCAAATGCACCCAAACACTATACAACGCACCAAAATATGAGTTTAGTGTCCAATGGGGCTGATTGGGTGCGTTCGCTGCGAAAAATCCGAACGTGACTTCATGGCACGAACTTTTGATTTAATTGCACCAATTCACTATGTTTTGCACCGAGTTTCTTGCAGTTATGAAACGATCCCAAATGCACCCAAACACTATGCAACGGACCAAAACATGAGTTTAGGGTTTAATGGGGTGGACTGGGTGCATTCCTAGAGAAAAATCCCGGTGTGATTTCGTGGCATGAGCTTTCGCATTAATTGCACTAGTTCACCCTATTTTGCTTCGTGTTTCATGCGGTTACGAAACGATCCCAAATGCACCCAAACACTATGCAACGCACCAAAACATGAGTTTAAGGTCCAATGGAGTGGATTGGGTGCGTTCATTGTAAAAAAATCCCGACGTGACTTCGTGGCACGAACTTTTGCATTAATTGCACAAGTTCACACTGTTTTGCATTGAGTTTCATGCAGTTACGAAACGATCCCAAATGCTCCCAAACAATATGCAGCGCACCCAAACATGAGTTTAGGGTCTAATGTGGTGGATTGGGTGCGTTCGTTGTGAAAAATCCCGACGTGACTTCGTGGCACGAACTTTTGCATTAATTGCACCAGTTCACACCGTTTTGCACCGAGTTTTATGCAGTTACAAAACGATAATAGATGAACCCAAACACTATGAAGCATACCAAAACATGACTTTAGGGTCCAAAGGGGTGGATTGGGTGCGTTCGTTGTGAAAAATCCCGACGTGACTTCGTTGCACAAACTTTTGCATTAATTGCACCAGTTCAGACCGTTTTGCACCGAGTTTTATGCAGTCACGAAATGATAATAGATGAACCCAAACACTATAAAACATACCAAAACATGACTTTATTGTCCAATGGGGTGGATTGGGTGCGTTCGTTGCGAAAAATTCCGACGTGACTTCGTGGCACGAAATTTTGCATTAATTCCACTAGTTCACCCTATTTTGCATCGAGTTTCATGGAGTTACGAAATGATCCCAAATGCACCCAAACACTATACAACGCACCAAAACATGAGTTTAGGGTCCAATGTGGCGGATAGGTGCATTCGTTGCGAAAAATCCGAACGTGACTTCGTGGCACGAACTTTTGATTTAATTGCACCAGTTCAATCTGTTTTGTACCGAGTTTCATGCAGTTATGAAACGATCCCAAATGCACCCAATGACTATTCAACGGACCAAAACATTAGTTTAGGGTCTAATGGGGTGGACTGGGTGCGTTCATAGTGAAAAATCCCGTCGTGATTTCGTGGCACGAGCTTTCGCATTAATTGCACTAGTTCACCCTGTTTTGCATCGAGTTTCATGCGGTTACGAAACGATCACGAATGCTCCCAAACACTATGCAACGCACCAAAACATGAGTTTAGGGTCCGATGGAGTGGATTGGGTGCGTTCGTTGCAAAAAATCCCTACGTGACTTCGTGGCACATACTTTTGCATTAATTGCACCAGTTAACACTGTTTTGCACTGAGTTTCATGCAGTTACGAAACGATCCCAAATGCTCCCAAACACTATGCAGCGCACCGGAACATGAGTTTAGGGTCCAATGTGGTGTATTGGGTGCGTTCGTTGTGAAAAATCCCGACGTGACTTCGTGGCCCGAGCTTTTGATTTAATTGCACCAGTTCAATCTGTTTTGCACCGAGTTTCATGCAGTTATGAAACGAGCCCAAATGCACCCAAACACTATGGAATGGACCAAAACATGAGTTTAGGGTCTAATGGGGTGGACTGGGTGCGTTCGTAGAGAAAAATCCCGGCGTGATTTCGTGGCATGAGTTTTCGCATTAATTGCACTCGTTCACCCTGTTTTGCATCGAGTTTCATGCGGTTACGAAACGATCCCGAATGCGCCCAAACACTATGAAACTTACCAAAACATGAGTTTAGGGTCCAATGGGGTGGATTGGGTGCGTTCGTTGCGAAAAAATCCTGTAGTGACTTCGTGGCACAAACTTTTGCATTAATTGCACCAGTTCACCCTATTTTGCATCGAGTTTCATGGAGTTACGAAATGATCCCACATGTACCCAAACACTATACAACGCACCAAAACATGAGTTTAGGGTCCAATGTGGCGGATAGGTGCATTCGTTGCGAAAAATCCGAACGTGACTTCGTGGCACGTACTTTTTATTTAATTGCACCAGTTCAATCTGTTTTGCCCCGAGTTTCATGCAGTTATGAAATGATCCCAAATGCACCTAATGACTATTCAACGGACCAAAACATTAGTTTAGGGTCTAATGGGGTGGACTGGGTGCGTTCGTAGTGAAAAATCCCGTCGTGATTTCGTGGCACGAGCTTTCGCATTAATTGCACTAGTTCACCCTGTTTTGCATCGAGTTTCATGCGGTTACGAAATGATCACGAATGCGCCCAAACACTATGCAACGCACCAAAACACGAGTTTAGGGTCCAATGGAGTGGATTGGGTGCGTTCGTTGCAAAAAATCCCTACGTGACTTCGTGGCACGTACTTTTGCATTAATTGCAATAGTTCACACTGTTTTGCACTGAGTTTCATGCAGTTACGAAACGAACCCAAAGGCTCCCAAACACTATGCAGCGCACCAAAACATGAGTTTAGGGTCCAATGTGTGGATTGGGTGCGTTCGTTGTGAAAAATCCCGACGTGACTTCGTGGCATGAACTTTTGCATTAATTGCACCAGTTCACACCGTTTTGCACCGAGTTTTATGCAGTTACGAAACGATAATAGATGAACCCAAACACTATGAAACATACCAAAACATGATTTTAGGGTCCAATGGGGTGGATTGATTGCGTTCGTTGCGAAAAATTCCGACGTGACTTCGTGGCACGAACTTTTGCATTAATTGCACTAGTTCACCCTATTTTGCATCGAGTTTCATGGAGTTACGAAATGATCCCAAATGCACCCAAACACTATACAACGCACCAAAACATGAGTTTAGGGTCCAATGTGGCAGATAGGTGCATTCGTTGCGAAAAATCCGAACGTGACTTCGTGGCACGAACTTTTGATTTAATTGCACCAGTTCAATCTGTTTTGCACCGAGTTTCATGCAGTTATGAAATGATCCCAAATGCACCCAATGACTATTCAACGGACCAAAACATTAGTTTAGGGTTTAATGGGGTGGACTGGGTGCGTTCGTAGTGAAAAATCCCGTCGTGATTTCGTGGCACGAGCTTTCGCATTAATTGCACTAGTTCACCCTGTTTTGCATCGAGTTTCATGCGGTTACGAAACGATCACTAATGCGGCCAAACACTATGCAACGCACCAAAACATGAGTTTAGGGTCCAATGGAGTGGATTGGGTGCGTTCGTTGCAAAAAATCCCTACGTGACTTCGTGGCACGTACTTTTGCATTAATTGCACCAGTTCACACTGTTTTGCACTGAGTTTCATGCAGTTACGAAACGAACCCAAAGGCTCCCAAACACTATGCAGCGCACCAAAACATGAGTTTAGGGTCCAATGTGTGGATTGGGTGCGTTCGTTGTGAAAAATCCCGACGTGACTTCGTGGCATGAACTTTTGCATTAATTGCACCAGTTCACACCGTTTTGCACCGAGTTTTATGCAGTTACGAAACAATAATAGATGAACCCAAACACTATGAAACATACCAAAACATGACTTTAAGGTCCAATGGGGTGGATTGGGTGCGTTCATTGTAAAAAAAATACCGACCTGACTTCGTGGCATGTACTTTTGCATTAAATGCACAAGTTCACACTGTTTTGCTCTGAGTTTCATGCAGTTACGAAACGATCCCAAATGCTCCCAAACAATATTAAGTGCACCAAAACATGAGTTTAGGTTCAAATGTGGTGGATTGGGTGCGTTCGTTGTGAAAAATCCTGACGTGACTTCGTGGTACGAACTTTTGCATTAATTGCACCAGTTCACACCATTTTGCACCGAGTTTTATGCAGTTACAAAATGATAATAGATGAACCCAAACACTATGAAACATACCAAAACATGACTTTAGGGTCCAATGGGGTGGATTGGGTGCGTTCGTTGTGAAAAATCCCGACGTGACTTCGTTGCACAAACTTTTGCATTAATTGCACCAGTTCAGACCGTTTTGCACCGAGTTTTATGCAGTTACGAAACGATAATAGATGAACCCAAACACTATAAAACATACCAAAACATGACTTTAGGGTCCAATGGGGTGGATTGGGTGCGTTCGTTGCGAAAAATTCCGACGTGACTTCGTGGCACGAAATTTTGCATTAATTGCACCAGTTCACCCTATTTTGCATCGAGTTTCATGGAGTTACGAAATGATCCCAAATGCACCCAAACACTATACAACGCACCAAAACATGAGTTTAGTGTCCAATGGGGCGGATTGGGTGCGTTCGCTGCGAAAAATCCGAACGTGACTTCATGGCACGAACTTTTGATTTAATTGCACCAATTCACTATGTTTTGCACCGAGTTTCTTGCAGTTATGAAACGATCCCAAATGCACCCAAACACTATGCAACAGACCAAAACATGAGTTTAGGGTTTAATGGGGTGGACTGGGTGCATTCCTAGAGAAAAATCCCGGTGTGATTTCGTGGCATGAGCTTTCGCATTAATTGCACTAGTTCACCCTATTTTGCATCGTATTTTAATGCGGTTACGAAACGATCCCAAATGCACCCAAACACTATGCAACGCACCAAAACATGAGTTTAGGGTCCAATGGAGTGGATTGGGTGCGTTCATTGTAAAAAAATCCCGACGTGACTTCGTGGCACGTACTTTTGCATTAATTGCACAAGTTCACACTGTTTTGCACTGAGTTTCATGCAGTTACGAAACGATCCCAAATGCTCCCAAACAATATGCAGCGCACCCAAACATGAGTTTAGGGTCTAATGTGGTGGATTGGGTGCGTTCGTTGTGAAAAATCCCGACGTGACTTCGTGGCACGAACTTTTGCATTAATTGCACCTGTTCACACCGTTTGCACCGAGTTTTATGCAGTTACAAAACGATAATAGATGAACCCAAACACTATGAAGCATACCAAAACATGACTTTAGGGTCCAAAGGGGTGGATTGGGTGCGTTCGTTGTGAAAAATCCCGACGTGACTTCGTTGCACAAACTTTTGCATTAATTGCACCAGTTCAGACCGTTTTGCACCGAGTTTTATGCAGTTACGAAATGATAATAGATGAACCCAAACACTATAAAACATACCAAAACATGACTTTATTGTCCAATGGGGTGGATTGGGTGCGTTCGTTGCGAAAAATTCCGACGTGACTTCGTGGCACGAAATTTTGCATTAATTGCACTAGTTCACCCTATTTTGCATCGAGTTTCATGGAGTTACGAAATGATCCCAAATGCACCCAAACACTATACAACGCACCAAAACATGAGTTTAGGGTCCAATGTGGCGGATAGGTGCATTCGTTGCGAAAAATCCGAACGTGACTTCGTGGCATGAACTTTTGATCTAATTGCACCAGTTCAATCTGTTTTGCACCGAGTTTCATGCAGTTATGAAACAATCCCAAATGCACCCAATGACTATTCAACGGACCAAAACATTAGTTTAGGGTCTAATGGGGTGGACTGGGTGCGTTCGTAGTGAAAAATCCCGTCGTGATTTCGTGGCACGAGCTTTCGCATTAATTGCACTAGTTCACCCTGTTTTGCATCGAGTTTCATGCGGTTACGAAACGATCACGAATGCTCCCAAACACTATGCAACGCACCAAAACATGAGTTTAGGGTCCAATGGAGTGGATTGGGTGCGTTCGTTGCAAAAAATCCCTACGTGACTTCGTGGCACGTACTTTTGCATTAATTGCACCAGTTCACACTGTTTTGCACTGAGTTTCATGCAGTTACGAAACGATCCCAAATGCTCCCAAACACTATGCAGCGCACCAAAACATGAGTTTAGGGTCCAATGTGGTGTATTGGGTGCGTTCGTTGTGAAAAATCCCGACGTGACTTCGTGGCCCAAGCTTTTGCAATAATTGCACCAGTTCACACCATTTTGCACCGAGTTTTATGCATTTTCGAAACGATAATAGATGAACCCAAACACTATGAAACTTACCAACACATGAGTTTAGGGTCCAATGGGGTGGATTGGGTGCGTTCGTTGCGAAAAAATCCCGACGTGACTTCGTGGCACAAACTTTTGCATTAATTGCACCAGTTCACCCTATTTTGCATCGAGTTTCATGGAGTTACGAAATGATCCCAAATGTACCCAAACACTATACAACGCACCAAAACATGAGTTTAGGGTCCAATGTGGCGGATAGGTGCATTCGTTGCGAAAAATCCGAACGTGACTTCGTGGCACGAACTTTTGATTTAATTGCACCAGTTCAATCTGTTTTGCACCGAGTTTCATGCAGTTATGAAATGATCCCAAATGCACCTAATGACTATTCAACGGACCAAAACATTAGTTTAGGGTCTAATGGGGTGGACTGGGTGCGTTCGTAGTGAAAAATCCCGTCGTGATTTCGTGGCACGAGCTTTCGCATTAATTGCACTAGTTCACCCTGTTTTGCATCGAGTTTCATGCGGTTACGAAATGATCACGAATGCGCCCAAACACTATGCAACGCACCAAAACATGAGTTTAGGGTCCAATGGAGTGGATTGGGTGCGTTCGTTGCAAAAAATCCCTACGTGACTTCGTGGCACGTACTTTTGCATTAATTGCACCAGTTCACACTGTTTTGCACTGAGTTTCATGCAGTTACGAAACGAACCCAAAGGCTCCCAAACACTATGCAGCGCACCAAATCATGAGTTTAGGGTCCAATGTGTGGATTGGGTGCGTTCGTTGTGAAAAATCCCGACGTGACTTCGTGGCATGAACTTTTGCATTAATTGCACCAGTTCACACCGTTTTGCACCGAGTTTTATGCAGTTACGAAACGATAATAGATGAACCCAAACACTATGAAACATACCAAAACATGACTTTAAGGTCCAATGGGGTGGATTGGGTGCGTTCATTGTAAAAAAATACCGACGTGACTTCGTGGCATGTACTTTTGCATTAAATGCACAAGTTCACACTGTTTTGCACTGAGTTTCATGCAGTTACGAAACGATCCCAAATGCTCCCAAACAATATTAAGTGCACCAAAACATGAGTTTAGGTTCAAATGTGGTGGATTGGGTGCGTTCGTTGTGAAAAATCCTGACGTGACTTCGTGGTACGAACTTTTGCATTAATTGCACCAGTTCACACCATTTTGCACCGAGTTTTATGCAGTTACAAAATGATAATAGATGAACCCAAACACTATGAAACATACCAAAACATGACTTTAGGGTCCAATGGGGTGGATTGGGTGCGTTCGTTGTGAAAAATCCCGAAGTGACTTCGTTGCACAAACTTTTGCATTAATTGCACCAGTTCAGACCGTTTTGCACCGAGTTTTATGCAGTTACGAAACGATAATAGATGAACCCAAACACTATAAAACATACCAAAACATGACTTTAGGGTCCAATGGGGTGGTTTGGGTGCGTTCGTTGCAAAAAATTCCGACGTGACTTCGTGGCACGAAATTTTGCATTAATTGCACTAGTTCACCCTATTTTGCATCGAGTTTCATGGAGTTACGAAATGATCCCAAATGCACCCAAACACTATACAACGCACCAAAACATGAGTTTAGGGTCCAATGGGGCGGATAGGTGCATTCGTTGCGAAAAATCCGAACGTGACTTCGTGGCACGAACTTTTGATTTAATCGCACCAGTTCAATCTGTTTTGCACCGAGTTTCATGCAGTTATGAAACGATCCCAAATGCACCCAAACACTATTCAACGGACCAAAACATTAGTTTAGGGTCTAATGGGGTGGACTGGGTGCGTTCGTAGAGAAAAATCCCGTCGTGATTTCGTGGCACGAGCTTTCGCATTAATTGCACTAGTTCACCCTGTATTGCATCGAGTTTCATGCGGTTACGAAACGATCACGAATGCGCCCAAACACTATGCAACGCACCAAAACATGAGTTTAGGGTCCAATGGAGTGGATTGGGTGCGTTCGTTGCAAAAAATCCCTACGTGACTTCGTGGCACGTACTTTTGCATTAATTGCACCAGTTCACACTGTTTTGCACTGAGTTTCATGCAGTTACGAAACGATCCCAAATGCTCCCAAACAATATGCAGCGCACCAAAACATGAGTTTAGGGTCCAATGTGTGGATTGGTTGCGTTCGTTGTGAAAAATCCCGACGCGACTTCGTGGTACGAACTTTTGCATTAATTGCACCAGTTCACACCGTTTTGCACCGAGTTTTATGCAGTTACGAAACGATAATAGATGAACCCAAACACTATGAAACATACCAAAACATGACTTTAGGGTCCAATGGGGTGGATTGGGTGCGTTCGTTGCGAAAAATTCCGACGTGACTTCGTGGCACGAACTTTTGCATTAATTGCACCAGTTCACCCTATTTTGCATCGAGTTTCATGGAGTTACGAAATGATCCCAAATGCACCCAAACACTATACAACGCACCAAAACAAGAGTTTAGGGTCCAATGGGGCGGATAGGTGCATTCGTTGCGAAAAATCCTAACGTGACTTCGTGGCACGAACTTTTGATTTAATCGCACCAGTTCAATCTGTTTTGCACCGAGTTTCATGCAGTTATGAAACGATCCCAAATGCACCCAAACACTATGAAACATACCAAAACATGACTTTAAGGTCCAATGGGGTGGATTGGGTGCGTTCATTGTAAAAAAAATACCGACCTGACTTCGTGGCATGTACTTTTGCATTAAATGCACAAGTTCACACTGTTTTGCACTGAGTTTCATGCAGTTACGAAACGATCCCAAATGCTCCCAAACAATATTAAGTGCACCAAAACATGAGTTTAGGTTCAAATGTGGTGGATTGGGTGCGTTCGTTGTGAAAAATCCTGACGTGACTTCGTGGTACGAACTTTTGCATTAATTGCACCAGTTCACACCATTTTGCACCGAGTTTTATGCAGTTACAAAATGATAATAGATGAACCCAAACACTATGAAACATACCAAAACATGACTTTAGGGTCCAATGGGGTGGATTGGGTGCGTTCGTTGTGAAAAATCCCGACGTGACTTCGTTGCACAAACTTTTGCATTAATTGCACTAGTTCAGACCGTTTTGCACCGAGTTTTATGCAGTTACGAAACGATAATAGATGAACCCAAACACTATAAAACATACCAAAACATGACTTTAGGGTCCAATGGGGTGGATTGGGTGCGTTCGTTGCGAAAAATTCCGACGTGACTTCGTGGCACGAAATTTTGCATTAATTGCACCAGTTCACCCTATTTTGCATCGAGTTTTATGCAGTTACAAAATGATAATAGATGAACCCAAACACTATGAAACATACCAAAACATGAGTTTAGGTTCAAATGTGGTGGATTGGGTGCGTTCGTTGTGAAAAATCCTGACGTGACTTCGTGGTACGAACTTTTGCATTAATTGCACCAGTTCACACCATTTTGCACCGAGTTTTATGCAGTTACAAAATGATAATAGATGAACCCAAACACTATGAAACATACCAAAACATGACTTTAGGGTCCAATGAGGTGGATTGGGTGCGTTCGTTGTGAAAAATCCCGACGTGACTTCGTTGCACAAACTTTTGCATTAATTGCACCAGTTCAGACCGTTTTGCACCGAGTTTTATGCAGTTACGAAACGATAATAGATGAACCCAAACACTATAAAACATACCAAAACATGACTTTAGGGTCCAATGGGGTGGATTGGGTGCGTTCGTTGCAAAAAATTCCGACGTGACTTCGTGGCACGAAATTTTGCATTAATTGCACTAGTTCACCCTATTTTGCATCGAGTTTCATGGAGTTACGAAATGATCCCAAATGCACCCAAACACTATACAATCCACCAAAACATGAGTTTAGGGTCCAATGGGGCGGATAGGTGCATTCGTTGCGAAAAATCCGAACGTGACTTCGTGGCACGAACTTTTGATTTAATCGCACCAGTTCAATCTGTTTTGCACCGAGTTTCATGCAGTTATGAAACGATCCCAAATGCACCCAAACACTATTCAACGGACCAAAACATTAGTTTAGGGTCTAATGGGGTGGACTGGGTGCGTTCGTAGAGAAAAATCCCGTCGTGATTTCGTGGCACGAGCTTTCGCATTAATTGCACTAGTTCACCCTGTATTGCATCGAGTTTCATGCGGTTACGAAACGATCACGAATGCGCCCAAACACTATGCAACGCACCAAAACATGAGTTTAGGGTCCAATGGAGTGGATTGGGTGCGTTCGTTGCAAAAAATCCCTACGTGACTTCGTGGCACGTACTTTTGCATTAATTGCACCAGTTCACACTGTTTTGCACTGAGTTTCATGCAGTTACGAAACGATCCCAAATGCTCCCAAACAATATGCAGCGCACCAAAACATGAGTTTAGGGTCCAATGTGTGGATTGGTTGCGTTCGTTGTGAAAAATCCCGACGCGACGTCGTGGTACGAACTTTTGCATTAATTGCACCAGTTCACACCGTTTTGCACCGAGTTTTATGCAGTTACGAAACGATAATAGATGAACCCAAACACTATGAAACATACCAAAACATGACTTTAGGGTCCAATGGGGTGGATTGGGTGCGTTCGTTGCGAAAAATTCCGACGTGACTTCGTGGCACGAACTTTTGCATTAATTGCACCAGTTCACCCTATTTTGCATCGAGTTTCATGGAGTTACGAAATGATCCCAAATGCACCCAAACACTATACAACGCACCAAAACAAGAGTTTAGGGTCCAATGGGGCGGATAGGTGCATTCGTTGCGAAAAATCCTAACGTGACTTCGTGGCACGAACTTTTGATTTAATCGCACCAGTTCAATCTGTTTTGCACCGAGTTTCATGCAGTTATGAAACGATCCCAAATGCACCCAAACACTATGAAACATACCAAAACATGTCTTTAAGGTCCAATGGGGTGGATTGGGTGCGTTCATTGTAAAAAAAATACCGACCTGACTTCGTGGCATGTACTTTTGCATTAAATGCACAAGTTCACACTGTTTTGCACTGAGTTTCATGCAGTTACGAAACGATCCCAAATGCTCCCAAACAATATTAAGTGCACCAAAACATGAGTTTAGGTTCAAATGTGGTGGATTGGGTGCGTTCGTTGTGAAAAATCCTGACGTGACTTCGTGGTACGAACTTTTGCATTAAT
Organism: Panicum virgatum; assembly: GCF_016808335.1. NCBI lineage: Eukaryota > Viridiplantae > Streptophyta > Magnoliopsida > Poales > Poaceae > Panicum > Panicum virgatum. The sequence goes on along the minus strand of NC_053150.1, from coordinate 26,437,075 downwards.
TGCACCAGTTCACACCATTTTGCACCGAGTTTTATGCAGTTACAAAATGATAATAGATGAACCCAAACACTATGAAACATACCAAAACATGACTTTAGGGTCCAATGGGGTGGATTGGGTGCGTTCGTTGTGAAAAATCCCGACGTGACTTCGTTGCACAAACTTTTGCATTAATTGCACCAGTTCAGACCGTTTTGCACCGAGTTTTATGCAGTTACGAAACGATAATAGATGAACCCAAACACTATAAAACATACCAAAACATGACTTTAGGGTCCAATGGGGTGGATTGGGTGCGTTCGTTGCGAAAAATTCCGACGTGACTTCGTGGCACGAAATTTTGCATTAATTGCACCAGTTCACCCTATTTTGCATCGAGTTTTATGCAGTTACAAAATGATAATAAATGAACCCAAACACTATGAAACATACCAAAACATGAGTTTAGGTTCAAATGTGGTGGATTGGGTGCGTTCGTTGTGAAAAATCCTGACGTGACTTCGTGGTACGAACTTTTGCATTAATTGCACCAGTTCACACCATTTTGCACCGAGTTTTATGCAGTTACAAAATGATAATAGATGAACCCAAACACTATGAAACATACCAAAACATGACTTTACGGTCCAATGGGGTGGATTGGGTGCGTTCGTTGTGAAAAATCCCGACGTGACTTCGTTGCACAAACTTTTGCATTAATTGCACCAGTTCAGACCGTTTTGCACCGAGTTTTATGCAGTTACGAAACGATAATAGATGAACCCAAACACTATAAAACATACCAAAACATGACTTTAGGGTCCAATGGGGTGGATTGGGTGCGTTCGTTGCAAAAAATTCCGACGTGACTTCGTGGCACGAAATTTTGCATTAATTGCACTAGTTCACCCTATTTTGCATCGAGTTTCATGGAGTTACAAAATGATCCCAAATGCACCCAAACACTATACAATCCACCAAAACATGAGTTTAGGGTCCAATGGGGCGGATAGGTGCATTCGTTGCGAAAAATCCGAACGTGACTTCGTGGCACGAACTTTTGATTTAATCGCACCAGTTCAATCTGTTTTGCACCGAGTTTCATGTAGTTATGAAACGATCCCAAATGCACCCAAACACTATTCAACGGACCAAAACATTAGTTTAGGGTCTAATGGGGTGGACTGGGTGCGTTCGTAGAGAAAAATCCCGTCGTGATTTCGTGGCACGAGCTTTCGCATTAATTGCACTAGTTCACCCTGTATTGCATCGAGTTTCATGCGGTTACGAAACGATCACGAATGCGCCCAAACACTATGCAACGCACCAAAACATGAGTTTAGGGTCCAATGGAGTGGATTGGGTGCGTTCGTTGCAAAAAATCCCTACGTGACTTCGTGGCACGTACTTTTGCATTAATTGCACCAGTTCACACTGTTTTGCACTGAGTTTCATGCAGTTACGAAACGATCCCAAATGCTCCCAAACAATATGCAGCGCACCAAAACATGAGTTTAGGGTCCAATGTGTGGATTGGTTGCGTTCGTTGTGAAAAATCCCGACGCGACTTCGTGGTACGAACTTTTGCATTAATTGCACCAGTTCACACCGTTTTGCACCGAGTTTTATGCAGTTACGAAACGATAATAGATGAACCCAAACACTATGAAACATACCAAAACATGACTTTAGGGTCCAATGGGGTGGATTGGGTGCGTTCGTTGCGAAAAATTCCGACGTGACTTCGTGGCACGAACTTTTGCATTAATTGCACCAGTTCACCCTATTTTGCATCGAGTTTCATGGAGTTACGAAATGATCCCAAATGCACCCAAACACTATACAACGCACCAAAACAAGAGTTTAGGGTCCAATGGGGCGGATAGGTGCATTCGTTGCGAAAAATCCTAACGTGACTTCGTGGCACGAACTTTTGATTTAATCGCACCAGTTCAATCTGTTTTGCACCGAGATTCATGCAGTTATGAAACGATCCCAAATGCACCCAAACACTATGAAACATACCAAAACATGACTTTAAGGTCCAATGGGGTGGATTGGGTGCGTTCATTGTAAAAAAAATACCGACCTGACTTCGTGGCATGTACTTTTGCATTAAATGCACAAGTTCACACTGTTTTGCACTGAGTTTCATGCAGTTACGAAACGATCCCAAATGCTCCCAAACAATATTAAGTGCACCAAAACATGAGTTTAGCTTCAAATGTGGTGGATTGGGTGCGTTCGTTGTGAAAAATCCTGACGTGACTTCGTGGTACGAACTTTTGCATTAATTGCACCAGTTCACACCATTTTGCACCGAGTTTTATGCAGTTACAAAATGATAATAGATGAACCCAAACACTATGAAACATACCAAAACATGACTTTAGGGTCCAATGGGGTGGATTGGGTGCGTTCGTTGTGAAAAATCCCGACGTGACTTCGTTGCACAAACTTTTGCATTAATTGCACCAGTTCAGACCGTTTTGCACCGAGTTTTATGCAGTTACGAAACGATAATAGATGAACCCAAACACTATAAAACATACCAAAACATGACTTTAGGGTCCAATGGGGTGGATTGGGTGCGTTCGTTGCGAAAAATTCCGACGTGACTTCGTGGCACGAAATTTTGCATTAATTGCACCAGTTCACCCTATTTTGCATCGAGTTTTATGCAGTTACAAAATGATAATAGATGAACCCAAACACTATGAAACATACCAAAACATGAGTTTAGGTTCAAATGTGGTGGATTGGGTGCGTTCGTTGTGAAAAATCCTGACGTGACTTCGTGGTACGAACTTTTGCATTAATTGCACCAGTTCACACCATTTTGCACCGAGTTTTATGCAGTTACAAAATGATAATAGATGAACCCAAACACTATGAAACATACCAAAACATGACTTTAGGGTCCAATGGGGTGGATTGGGTGCGTTCGTTGTGAAAAATCCCGACGTGACTTCGTTGCACAAACTTTTGCATTAATTGCACCCGTTCAGACCGTTTTGCACCGAGTTTTATGCAGTTACGAAACGATAATAGATGAACCCAAACACTATAAAACATACCAAAACATGACTTTAGGGTCCAATGGGGTGGATTGGGTGCGTTCGTTGCAAAAAATTCCGACGTGACTTCGTGGCACGAAATTTTGCATTAATTGCACTAGTTCACCCTATTTTGCATCGAGTTTCATGGAGTTACAAAATGATCCCAAATGCACCCAAACACTATACAATCCACCAAAACATGAGTTTAGGGTCCAATGGGGCGGATAGGTGCATTCGTTGCGAAAAATCCGAACGTGACTTCGTGGCACGAACTTTTGATTTAATCGCACCAGTTCAATCTGTTTTGCACCGAGTTTCATGCAGTTATGAAACGATCCCAAATGCACCCAAACACTATTCAACGGACCAAAACATTAGTTTAGGGTCTAATGGGGTGGACTGGGTGCGTTTGTAGAGAAAAATCCCGTCGTGATTTCGTGGCACGAGCTTTCGCATTAATTGCACTAGTTCACCCTGTATTGCATCGAGTTTCATGCGGTTACGAAACGATCACGAATGCGCCCAAACACTATGCAACGCACCAAAACATGAGTTTAGGGTCCAATGGAGTGGATTGGGTGCGTTCGTTGCAAAAAATCCCTACGTGACTTCGTGGCACGTACTTTTGCATTAATTGCACCAGTTCACACTATTTTGCACTGAGTTTCATGCAGTTACGAAACGATCCCAAATGCTCCCAAACAATATGCAGCGCACCAAAACATGAGTTTAGGGTCCAATGTGTGGATTGGTTGAGTTCGTTGTGAAAAATCCCGACGTGACTTCGTGGTACGAACTTTTGCATTAAATGCACCAGTTCACACCGTTTTGCACCGAGTTTTATGCAGTTACGAAACGATAATAGATGAACCCAAACACTATGAAACATACCAAAACATGACTTTAGGGTCCAATGGGGTGGATTGGGTGCGTTCGTTGCGAAAAATTCCGACGTGACTTCGTGGCACGAACTTTTGCATTAATTGCACTAGTTCACCCTATTTTGCATCGAGTTTCATGGAGTTACGAAATGATCCCAAATGCACCCAAACACTATACAACGCACCAAAACATGAGTTTAGGGTCCAATGTGGCAGATAGGTGCATTCGTTGCGAAAAATCCGAACGTGACTTCGTGGCACGAACTTTTGATTTAATTGCACCAGTTCAATCTGTTTTGCACCGAGTTTCATGCAGTTATGAAATGATCCCAAATGCACCAATGACTATTCAACGGACCAAAACATTAGTTTAGGGTCTAATGGGGTGGACTGGGTGCGTTCGTAGTGAAAAATCCCGTCGTGATTTCGTGGCACGAGCTTTCGCATTAATTGCACTAGTTCACCCTGTTTTGCATCGAGTTTCATGCGGTTACGAAACGATCACGAATGCGCCCAAACACTATGCAATGCACCAAAACATGAGTTTAGGGTCCAATGGAGTGGATTGGGTGCGTTCGTTGCAAAAAATCCCTACGTGACTTCGTGGCACGTACTTTTGCAATAATTGCACCAGTTCACACTATTTTGCACTGTGTTTCATGCAGTTACGAAATGATCCCAAATGCTCCCAAACACTATGCAGCGCACCAAAACATGAGTTTAGGGTCCAATGTGTGGATTGGTTGCGTTCGTTGTGAAAAATTCCGACGTGACTTCGTGGTACGAACTTTTGCATTAATTGCACCAGTTCACACCGTTTTGCACCGAGTTTTATGCAGTTACGAAACGATAATAGATGAACCCAAACACTATGAAACATACCAAAACATGACTTTAGGGTCCAATGAGGTGGATTGGCTGCGTTCGTTGCGAAAAATTCCGACGTGACTTCGTGGCACGAACTTTTGCATTAATTGCACCAGTTCACTCTATTTTGCTTCGAGTTTCATGGAGTTACGAAATGATCCCAAATGCACCCAAACACTATACAACGCACCAAAACATGAGTTTAGGGTCCAATGGGGCGGATTGGGTGCGTTCGTTGCGAAAAATCCGAACGTGACTTCGTGGCACGAACTTTTGATTTAATTGCACCAGTTCAATCTGTTTTGCACCGAGTTTCATGCAGTTATGAAACGATCCCAAATGCACCCAAACACTATGCAACGGACCAAAACATGAGTTTAGGGTCTAATGGGGTGGACTGGGTGCGTTCGTAGAGAAAAATCTCGGCATGATTTCGTGGCACGAGCTTTCGCATTAATTGCACTAGTTCACCCTGTTTTGCATCGAGTTTCATACGGTTACGAAACGATCCCGAATGCGGCCAAACACTATGCAACGCACCAAAACATGGGTTTAGGGTCCAATGGAGTCGATTGGGTGCGTTCGTTGCAAAAAATCCCTACGTGAGTTCGTGGCACGTACTTTTGCATTAATTGCACCAGTTCACACTGTTTTGCACTGAGTTTCATGCAGTTACGAAACGATCCCAAATGCTCCCAAACACTATGCAGCATACCAAAACATGAGTTTAGGGTCCAATGTGGTGTATTGGGTGCGTTCGTTGTGAAAAATCCCGACGTTACTTCGTGGCCCGAACTTTTGCATTAATTGCACAGTTCACACCATTTTGCACTGAGTTTTATGCATTTTCGAAACGATAATAGATGAACCCAAACACTATGAAACTTACCAAATCATGAGTTTAGGGTCCAATGGGGTGGATTGGGTGCGTTCGTTGCGAAAAATCCCGACGTGACTTCGTGGCAGGAATTTTGCATTAATTGCACCAGTTCACCCTATTTTGCATCGACTTTCATGGAGTTACGAAATGATCCCAAATGTACCAAAAAACTATACAACGCACCAAAACATGAGTTTAGGGTCCAATGGGACGGATTGGGTGCGTTCGTTGCGAAAAATCCGAACGTGACTTCGTGGCACGAACTTTTGATTTAATTGCACCAGTTCAATCTGTTTTGCACCGAGTTTCATGCAGTTATGAAACAATCCCAAATGCACCCAAACACTATGCAACGGACCAAAACATGAGTTTAGGGTCTAATGGGGTGGACTGGGTGCGTTCGTAGTGAAAAATCCCGTCGTGATTTCGTGGCACGGGCTTTCGCATTAATTGCACTAGTTCACCCTGTTTTGCATCGAGTTTCATGCGCTTACGAAACGATTACGAATGCGCCCAAACACTATGCAACGCACCAAAACATGAGTTTAGGGTCCAATGGAGTGGATTGGGTGCGTTCGTTGCAAAAAATCCCTACGTGACTTCGTGGCACGTACTTTTGCATTAATTGCACCAGTTCACACTGTTTTGCACTAAGTTTCATGCAGTTACGAAACGATCCCAAATGCTCCCAAACACTATGCAGCGCACCAAGACATGAGTTTAGGGTCCAATGTGTGGATTGGTTGCGTTCGTTGTGAAAAATCCCGACGTGACTTCGTGGTACGAACTTTTGCATTAATTGCACCAGTTCACACCGTTTTGCACTGAGTTTTATGCAGTTACGAAACGATAATAGATGAACCCAAACACTATGAAACATACCAAAACATGACTTTAGGGTCCAATGGGGTGGATTGGGTGCGTTCGTTGCGAAAAATTTCGACGTGACTTCGTGGCATGAACTTTTGCATTAATTGCACCAGTTCACACCGTTTTGCACCGAGTTTTATGCAGTTACGAAACGATAATAGATGAACCCAAACACTATGAAACATACCAAAACATGACTTTAAGGTCCAATGGGGTGGATTGAGTGCGTTCGTTGCGAAAAATTCTGACGAGACTTCGTGGCACGAACTTTTGCATTAATTGCACCAGTTCACCCTATTTTGCTTCGAGTTTCATGGAGTTACGAAATGATCCCAAATGTACCCAAACACTATACAACGCACCAAAACATGAGTTTAGGGTCCAATGGGACGGATTGGGTGCGTTCGTTGCGAAAAATCCGAACGTGACTTCGTGGCACGAACTTTTGATTTAATTGCACCAGTTCAATCTGTTTTGCACCGAGTTTCATGCAGTTATGAAACGATCCCAAATGCACCCAAACACTATGCAACGGACCAAAACATGAGTTTAGGGGCTAATGGGGTGGACTGGGTGCGTTCATAGAGAAAAATCCCGGCATGATTTCGTGGCACGAGCTTTCGCATTAATTGCACTAGTTCACCCTGTTTTGCATCGAGTTTCATGCGGTTACGAAACGATCCCAAATGCACCCAAACACTATGCAACGCACCAAAACTTGAGTTTAGGGTCCAATGGAGTGGATTGGGTGCGTTCATTGTAAAAAATCCCGACGTGACTTCGTGGCACGTACTTTAGCATTAATTGCACAAGTTCACACTGTTTTGCACTGAGTTTCATGCAGTTACGAAACAATCCCAAATGCTCCCAAACACTAAGCAGCGCACCAAAACATGAGTTTAGGGTCCAAAGTGGTGGATTGGGTGCGTTCATTGTGAAAAATCCCGATGGGACTTCGTGGCACGAACTTTTGCATTAATTGCACCAGTTCACACCGTTTTGCACCGAGTTTTATGCAGTTACAAAATGATAATAGATGAACCCAAACACTATGAAACATACCAAAACATGACTTTAGGGTCCAATGGGGTGGATTGGGTGCGTTCGTTGTGAAAAATCCCGACGTGACTTCGTTGCACAAACTTTTGCATTAATTGCACCAGTTCAGACCGTTTTGCACCGAGTTTTATGCAGTTACGAAACGATAATAGATGAACCCAAACACTATAAAACATACCAAAACATGACTTTAGGGTCCAATGGGGTGGATTGGGTGCGTTCGTTGCGAAAAATTCCGACGTGACTTCGTGGCACGAAATTTTGCATTAATTGCACCAGTTCACCCTATTTTGCATCGAGTTTTATGCAGTTACAAAATGATAATAGATGAACCCAAACACTATGAAACATACCAAAACATGAGTTTAGGTTCAAATGTGGTGGATTGGGTGCGTTCGTTGTGAAAAATCCTGACGTGACTTCGTGGTACGAACTTTTGCATTAATTGCACCAGTTCACACCATTTTGCACCGAGTTTTATGCAGTTACAAAATGATAATAGATGAACCCAAACACTATGAAACATACCAAAACATGACTTTAGGGTCCAATGGGGTGGATTGGGTGCGTTCGTTGTGAAAAATCCCGACGTGACTTCGTTGCACAAACTTTTGCATTAATTGCACCAGTTCAGACCGTTTTGCACCGAGTTTTATGCAGTTACGAAACGATAATAGATGAACCCAAACACTATAAAACATACCAAAACATGACTTTAGGGTCCAATGGGGTGGATTGGGTGCGTTCGTTGCAAAAAATTCCGACGTGACTTCGTGGCACGAAATTTTGCATTAATTGCACTAGTTCACCCTATTTTGCATCGAGTTTCATGGAGTTACGAAATGATCCCAAATGCACCCAAACACTATACAATGCACCAAAACATGAGTTTAGGGTCCAATGGGGCGGATAGGTGCATTCGTTGCGAAAAATCCGAACGTGACTTCGTGGCACGAACTTTTGATTTAATCGCACCAGTTCAATCTGTTTTGCACCGAGTTTCATGCAGTTATGAAACGATCCCAAATGCACCCAAACACTATTCAACGGACCAAAACATTAGTTTAGGGTCTAATGGGGTGGACTGGGTGCGTTCGTAGAGAAAAATCCCGTCGTGATTTCGTGGCACGAGCTTTCGCATTAATTGCACTAGTTCACCCTGTATTGCATCGAGTTTCATGCGGTTACGAAACGATCACGAATGCGCCCAAACACTATGCAACGCACCAAAACATGAGTTTAGGGTCCAATGGAGTGGATTGGGTGCGTTCGTTGCAAAAAATCCCTACGTGACTTCGTGGCACGTACTTTTGCATTAATTGCACCAGTTCACACTATTTTGCACTGAGTTTCATGCAGTTACGAAACGATCCCAAATGCTCCCAAACAATATGCAGCGCACCAAAACATGAGTTTAGGGTCCAATGTGTGGATTGGTTGAGTTCGTTGTGAAAAATCCCGACGTGACTTCGTGGTACGAACTTTTGCATTAAATGCACCAGTTCACACCGTTTTGCACCGAGTTTTATGCAGTTACGAAACGATAATAGATGAACCCAAACACTATGAAACATACCAAAACATGACTTTAGGGTCCAATGGGGTGGATTGGGTGCGTTCGTTGCGAAAAATTCCGACGTGACTTCGTGGCACGAACTTTTGCATTAATTGCACTAGTTCACCCTATTTTGCATCGAGTTTCATGGAGTTACGAAATGATCCCAAATGCACCCAAACACTATACAACGCACCAAAACATGAGTTTAGGGTCCAATGTGGCAGATAGGTGCATTCGTTGCGAAAAATCCGAACGTGACTTCGTGGCACGAACTTTTGATTTAATTGCACCAGTTCAATCTGTTTTGCACCGAGTTTCATGCAGTTATGAAATGATCCCAAATGCACCAATGACTATTCAACGGACCAAAACATTAGTTTAGGGTCTAATGGGGTGGACTGGGTGCGTTCGTAGTGAAAAATCCCGTCGTGATTTCGTGGCACGAGCTTTCGCATTAATTGCACTAGTTCACCCTGTTTTGCATCGAGTTTCATGCGGTTACGAAACGATCACGAATGCGCCCAAACACTATGCAATGCACCAAAACATGAGTTTAGGGTCCAATGGAGTGGATTGGGTGCGTTCGTTGCAAAAAATCCCTACGTGACTTCGTGGCACGTACTTTTGCATTAATTGCACCAGTTCACACTATTTTGCACTGTGTTTCATGCAGTTACGAAATGATCCCAAATGCTCCCAAACACTATGCAGCGCACCAAAACATGAGTTTAGGGTCCAATGTGTGGATTGGTTGCGTTCGTTGTGAAAAATTCCGACGTGACTTCGTGGTACGAACTTTTGCATTAATTGCACCAGTTCACACCGTTTTGCACCGAGTTTTATGCAGTTACGAAACGATAATAGATGAACCCAAACACTATGAAACATACCAAAACATGACTTTAGGGTCCAATGAGGTGGATTGGCTGCGTTCGTTGCGAAAAATTCCGACGTGACTTCGTGGCACGAACTTTTGCATTAATTGCACCAGTTCACCCTATTTTGCTTCGAGTTTCATGGAGTTACGAAATGATCCCAAATGCACCCAAACACTATACAACGCACCAAAACATGAGTTTAGGGTCCAATGGGGCGGATTGGGTGCGTTCGTTGCGAAAAATCCGAACGTGACTTCGTGGCACGAACTTTTGATTTAATTGCACCAGTTCAATCTGTTTTGCACCGAGTTTCATGCAGTTATGAAACGATCCCAAATGCACCCAAACACTATGCAACGGACCAAAACATGAGTTTAGGGTCTAATGGGGTGGACTGGGTGCGTTCGTAGAGAAAAATCTCGGCATGATTTCGTGGCACGAGCTTTCGCATTAATTGCACTAGTTCACCCTGTTTTGCATCGAGTTTCATACGGTTACGAAACGATCCCGAATGCGGCCAAACACTATGCAACGCACCAAAACATGGGTTTAGGGTCCAATGGAGTCGATTGGGTGCGTTCGTTGCAAAAAATCCCTACGTGAGTTCGTGGCACGTACTTTTGCATTAATTGCACCAGTTCACACTGTTTTGCACTGAGTTTCATGCAGTTACGAAACGATCCCAAATGCTCCCAAACACTATGCAGCATACCAAAACATGAGTTTAGGGTCCAATGTGGTGTATTGGGTGCGTTCGTTGTGAAAAATCCCGACGTGACTTCGTGGCCCGAACTTTTGCATTAATTGCACAGTTCACACCATTTTGCACTGAGTTTTATGCATTTTCGAAACGATAATAGATGAACCCAAACACTATGAAACTTACCAAATCATGAGTTTAGGGTCCAATGGGGTGGATTGGGTGCGTTCGTTGCGAAAAATCCCGACGTGACTTCGTGGCAGGAATTTTGCATTAATTGCACCAGTTCACCCTATTTTGCATCGACTTTCATGGAGTTACGAAATGATCCCAAATGTACCAAAAAACTATACAACGCACCAAAACATGAGTTTAGGGTCCAATGGGACGGATTGGGTGCGTTCGTTGCGAAAAATCCGAACGTGACTTCGTGGCACGAACTTTTGATTTAATTGCACCAGTTCAATCTGTTTTGCACCGAGTTTCATGCAGTTATGAAACAATCCCAAATGCACCCAAACACTATGCAACGGACCAAAACATGAGTTTAGGGTCTAATGGGGTGGACTGGGTGCGTTCGTAGTGAAAAATCCCGTCGTGATTTCGTGGCACGGGCTTTCGCATTAATTGCACTAGTTCACCCTGTTTTGCATCGAGTTTCATGCGCTTACGAAACGATTACGAATGCGCCCAAACACTATGCAACGCACCAAAACATGAGTTTAGGGTCCAATGGAGTGGATTGGGTGCGTTCGTTGCAAAAAATCCCTACGTGACTTCGTGGCACGTACTTTTGCATTAATTGCACCAGTTCACACTGTTTTGCACTGAGTTTCATGCAGTTACGAAACGATCCCAAATGCTCCCAAACACTATGCAGCGCACCAAAACATGAGTTTAGGGTCCAATGTGTGGATTGGTTGCGTTCGTTGTGAAAAATCCCGACGTGACTTCGTGGTACGAACTTTTGCATTAATTGCACCAGTTCACACCGTTTTGCACTGAGTTTTATGCAGTTACGAAACGATAATAGATGAACCCGAACACTATGAAACATACCAAAACATGACTTTAGGGTCCAATGGGGTGGATTGGGTGCGTTCGTTGCGAAAAATTTCGACGTGACTTCGTGGCATGAACTTTTGCATTAATTGCACCAGTTCACACCGTTTTGCACCGAGTTTTATGCAGTTACGAAACGATAATAGATGAACCCAAACACTATGAAACATACCAAAACATGACTTTAAGGTCCAATGGGGTGGATTGAGTGCGTTCGTTGCGAAAAATTCTGACGAGACTTCGTGGCACGAACTTTTGCATTAATTGCACCAGTTCACCCTATTTTGCTTCGAGTTTCATGGAGTTACGAAATGATCCCAAATGTACCCAAACACTATACAACGCACCAAAACATGAGTTTAGGGTCCAATGGGACGGATTGGGTGCGTTCGTTGCGAAAAATCCGAACGTGACTTCGTGCCACGAACTTTTGATTTAATTGCACCAGTTCAATCTGTTTTGCACCGAGTTTCATGCAGTTATGAAACGATCCCAAATGCACCCAAACACTATGCAACGGACCAAAACATGAGTTTAGGGGCTAATGGGGTGGACTGGGTGCGTTCATAGAGAAAAATCCCGGCATGATTTCGTGGCACGAGCTTTCGCATTAATTGCACTAGTTCACCCTGTTTTGCATCGAGTTTCATGCGGTTACGTAACGATCCCAAATGCACCCAAACACTATGCAACGCACCAAAACTTGAGTTTAGGGTCCAATGGAGTGGATTGGGTGCGTTCATTGTAAAAAATCCCGACGTGACTTCGTGGCACGTACTTTAGCATTAATTGCACAAGTTCACACTGTTTTGCACTGAGTTTCATGCAGTTACGAAACAATCCCAAATGCTCCCAAACACTAAGCAGCGCACCAAAACATGAGTTTAGGGTCCAAAGTGGTGGATTGGGTGCGTTCATTGTGAAAAATCCCGATGGGACTTCGTGGCACGAACTTTTGCATTAATTGCACCAGTTCACACCGTTTTGCTCCTAGTTTTATGCAGTTATGAAATGATAATAGATGAACCCAAACACTATGAAACCTACCAAAACATGACTTTAGGGTCCAATGGGGTGGATTGGATGCGATCGTTGCGAAAAATTCTAACGTGACTTCGTGGCACGAACTTTTGTATTAATTGCACCAGTTCACACCGTTTTCACCGAGTTTTATGCAGTTACGAAAACGATAATAGATGAACCCAAACACTATGAAACATACCAAAACATGACTTTAGGGTCCAATGGGGTGGATTGGGTGCGTTCGTTGCGAAAAATTCCAATGTGACTTCGTGGCACGAAATTTTGCATTAATTGCACCAGTTCACCCTATTTTGCATCGAGTTTCATGGAGTTACGAAATGATCCCAAATGCACCCAAACACTATACAACGCACCAAAACATGAGTTTATGGTGCAATGGGGCGGATTGGGTGCGTTTGCTGCGAAAAATCCGAAAGTGACTTCGCGGCACGAACTTTGGATTTAATTGCACCAGTTCAATCTGTTTTGCAGCGAGTTTCATGCAGTTATGAAACGAGCCCAAATGCACCCAAACACTATGGAATGGACCAAAACATGAGTTTAGGGTCTAATGGAGTGGACTGGGTGCGTTTGTAGAGAAAAATCCCGACGTGATTTCGTGGCATGAGCTTTCGCATTAATTGCACTAGTTCACCCTGTTTTGCATCGAGTTTCATGTGGTTACGAAACGATGCCGAATGCGCCCAAACACTATGCAACGCACCAAAACATGAGTTTATGGTCCAATGGAGTGGATTGGGTGCGTTTGTTGCAAAAAATCCCTACGTGACTTCGTGGCACGTCCTTTTGCATTAATTGCACCAGTTCACACTGTTTTGCACTGAGTTTCATGCAGTTACGAAACGATCCCAAATGCTCCGAAACACTATGCAGCGCACCAAAACATGAGTTTAGGGTCCAATGTGGTGTATTGGGTGCGTTCGTTGTGAAAAATCCCGACGTGACTTCGTGGCCCGAACTTTTGCATTAATTGCACCAGTTCACACCATTTTGCACCGAGTTTTATGCATTTTCGAAACGATAATAGATGAACCCAAACACTATGAAACATACCAAAACATGACTTTAAGGTCCAATGGGGTGGATTGGGTGCGTTCGTTGCGAAAAATTCTGACGAGACTTCGTGGCACGAACTTTTGCATTAATTGCACCAGTTCACCCTATTTTGCTTCGAGTTTCATGGAGTTACGAAATGATCCCAAATGCATCCAAACACTATACAACGCACCAAAACATGAGTTTAGGGTGCAATGGGGCAGATTGGGTGCGTTTGCTGCGAAAAATCCGAACATGACTTCGTGGCACGAACTTTTGATTTAATTGCACCAGTTCAATCTGTTTTGCACCGAGTTTCATGCAGTTGTGAAACGAGCCCAAATGCACCCAAACACTATGGAATGGACCAAAACATGAGTTTAGGGTCTAATGGAGTGGACTGGGTGCGTTCATAGAGAAAAATCCCAGCATGATTTCGTGGCATGAGCTTTCGCATTAATTGCACTAGTTCACCCTGTTTTGCATCGAGTTTCATGCGGTTACGAAACGATCCCAAATGCACCCAAACACTATGCAACGCACCAAAACTTGAGTTTAGGGTCCAATGGAGTGGATTGGGTGCGTTCGTTGCAAAAAAATCCCGACGTGACTTCGTGGCACGTACTTTTGCATTAATTGCACAAGTTCACACTGTTTTGCACTGAGTTTCATGCAGTTACGAAACGATCCCAAATGCTCCCAAACAATATGCAGCGCTCCAAAACATGAGTTTAGGGTCTAATGTGGTGGATTGGGTGCGTTCGTTGTGAAAAATCCCGACGTGACTTCGTGGCACGAACTTTTGCATTAATTGCACCAGTTCACACCGTTTTGCACCGAGTTTTATGCAGTTACTAAACGATAATAGATGAACCCAAACACTATGAAACATACCAAAACATGACTTTAGGGTCCAATGGGGTGGATTGGGTGCGTTCGTTGTGAAAAATCCCGACGTGACTTCGTTGTACAAACTTTTGCATTAATTGCACCAGTTCAGACCGTTTTGCACCGAGTTTTATGCAGTTACGAAATGATAATAGATGAACCCAAACACTATAAAACATACCAAAACATGACTTTAGGGTCCAATGGAGTGGATTGGGTGCGTTCGTTGCGAAAAATTCCGACGTGACTTAGTGGCACGAAATTTTGCATTAATTGCACTAGTTCACCCTATTTTGCATCGAGTTTCATGCAGTTACGAAATGATCCCAAATGCACCCAAACACTATACAATGCACCAAAACATGAGTTTAGGGTCCAATGGGGCGGATAGGTGCATTCGTTGCGAAAAATCCGAACGTGACTTCGTGGCACGAACTTTTGATTTAATTGCACCAGTTCAATCTGTTTTGCA
The DNA here is from genome assembly GCF_016808335.1 of Panicum virgatum. NCBI lineage: Eukaryota > Viridiplantae > Streptophyta > Magnoliopsida > Poales > Poaceae > Panicum > Panicum virgatum. The sequence continues at coordinate 26,421,843 of NC_053150.1, read as the reverse complement.
CCAAGTTTCATGCAGTTATGAAACGATCCCAAATGCACCCAAACACTATTCAACGGACCAAAACATTAGTTTAGGGTCTAATGGGGTGGACTGGGTGTGTTCTTAGTGAAAAATCCCGTCGTGATTTCGTGGCACGAGCTTTCGCATTAATTGCACTAGTTCACCCTGTTTTGCATCGAGTTTCATGCGGTTACGACGATCACGAATGCGCCCAACCACTATGCAACGCACCAAAACATGAGTTTAGGGTCCAATGGAGTGGATTGGGTGCGTTCGTTGCAAAAAATCCCTACGTGACTTCGTGGCACGTACTTTTGCATTAATTGCACCAGTTCACACTGTTTTGCACTGAGTTTCATGCAGTTACGAAACGATCCCAAATGCTCCCAAACACTATGCAGCGCACCAAAACATGAGTTTAGGGTCCAATGTGTGGATTGGGTGCGTTCGTTGTGAAAAATGCCGACGTGACTTCGTGGCACGAACTTTTGCATTAATTGCACCAGTTCACACCGTTTTGCACCGAGTTTTATGCAGTTACGAAACGATAATAGATGAACCCAAACACTATGAAACATACCAAAACATGACTTTAAGGTCCAATGGGGTGGATTGGGTGCGTTCGTTGCGAAAAATTCTGACGAGACTTCGTGGCACGAACTTTTGCATTAATTGCACCAGTTCACCCTATTTTGCTTCGAGTTTCATGGAGTTACGAAATGATCCCAAATGTACCCAAACACTATACAACGCACCAAAACATGAGTTTAGGGTCCAATGGGACAGATTGGGTGCGTTCGTTGCGAAAAATCCGAACGTGACTTCGTGCCACGAACTTTTGATTTAATTGCACCAGTTCAATCTGTTTTGCACCGAGTTTCATGCAGTTATGAAACGATCCCAAATGCACCCAAACACTATGCAACGGACCAAAACATGAGTTTAGGGTCTAATGGGGTGCACTGGATGTGTTCGTAGAGAAAAATCCCGGCATGATTTCGTGGCACGAGCTTTCGCATTAATTGCACTAGTTCACCCTGTTTTGCATCGAGTTTCATGCGGTTACGAAACGATCCCAAATGCACCCAAACACTATGCAACGCACCAAAACATGAGTTTAGGGTCCAATGGAGTGGATTGGGTGCGTTCATTGTAAAAAATCCCGACGTGACTTCGTGGCACATACTTTAGCATTAATTGCACAAGTTCACACTGTTTTGCACTGAGTTTCATGCAGTTACGAAACGATCCCAAATACTCCCAAACACTATGCAGCGCACCAAAACATGAGTTTAGGGTCCAATGTGGTGGATTGGGTGCGTTCATTGTGAAAAATCCCGACGTGACTTCGTGGCACGAACTTTTGCATTAATTGCACCAGTTCACACCGTTTTGCTCATAGTTTTATGCAGTTATGAAATGATAATAGATGAACCCAAACACTATGAAACATACCAAAACATGACTTTAGGGTCCAATGGGGTGGATTGGATGCGATCGTTGCGAAAAATTCTGACGTGACTTCGTGGCACGAACTTTTTTATTAATTGCACCAGTTCACACCGTTTTCACCGAGTTTTATGCAGTTACGAAAACAATAATAGATGAACCCAAACACTATGATACATACCAAAACATGACTTTAGGGTCCAATGGGGTGGATTGGGTGCGTTCGTTGCGAAAAATTCCGATGTGAGTTCGTGGCACGAAATTTTGCATTAATTGCACCAGTTCACCCTATTTTGCATCGAGTTTCATGGAGTTACGAAATGATCCCAAATGCACCCAAACACTATACAACGCACCAAAACATGAGTTTAGGGTGCAATGGGGCGGATTGGGTGCGTTTGCTGCGAAAAATCCGAACGTGACTTCGTGGCACGAACTTTGGATTTAATTGCACCAGTTCAATCTGTTTTGCACCGAGTTTCATGCAGTTATGAAACGAGCCCAAATGCACCCAAACACTATGGAATGGACCAAAACATGAGTTTAGGGTCGAATGGAGTGGACTGGGTGCGTTCGTAGAGAAAAATCCCGGCGTGATTTCGTGGCATGAGCTTTCGCATTAATTGCACTAGTTCACCCTGTTTTGCATCGAGTTTCATGCGGTTACGAAACAATCCCGATTGCGCCCAAACACTATGCAACGCACCAAAACATGAGTTTAGGGTCCAATGGAGTGGATTGGGTGCGTTCGTTGCAAAAAATCCCTACGTGACTTCGTGGCACGTACTTTTGCATTAATTGCACAAGTTCACACTGTTTTGCACTGAGTTTCATGCAGTTACGAAACGATCCCAAATGCTCCCAAACAATATGCAGCGCACCAAAACATGAGTTTAGGGTCTAATGTGGTGGATTGGGTGCGTTCGTTGTGAAAAATCCCGACGTGACTTCGTGGCACGAACTTTTGCATTAATTGCACCAATTCACACCGTTTTGCACCGAGTTTTATGCAGTTACAAAACGATAATAGATGAACCCAAACACTATGAAACATATCAAAACATGACTTTAGGGTCCAATGGGGTGGATTGGGTGCGTTCGTTGTGAAAAATCCCGACGTGACTTCGTTGCATAAACTTTTGCATTAATTGCACCAGTTCAGACCGTTTTGCACCGAGTTTTATGCAGTTACGAAACAATAATAGATGAACCCAAACACTATAAAACATACCAAAACATGACTTTAGGGTCCAATGGAGTGGACTGGGTGCGTTCGTTGCGAAAAATTCCGACGTGACTTCGTGGCACGAAATTTTGCATTAATTGCACTAGTTCACCCTATTTTGCATCGAGTTTCATGGAGTTACGAAATGATCCCAAATGCACCCAAACACTATACAACGCACCAAAACATGAGTTTAGGGTCCAATGGGGCGGATAGGTGCATTCGTTGCGAAAAATCCGAACGTGACTTCGTGGCACGAACTTTTGATTTAATTGCACCAGTTCAATCTGTTTTGCACCAAGTTTCATGCAGTTATGAAACGATCCCAAATGCACCCAAACACTATTCAACGGACCAAAACATTAGTTTAGGGTCTAATGGGGTGGACTGGGTGCGTTCTTAGTGAAAAATCCCGTCGTGATTTCGTGGCACGAGCTTTCGCATTAATTGCACTAGTTCACGCTGTTTTGCATCGAGTTTCATGCGGTTACGACGATCACGAATGCGCCCAAACACTATGCAACACACCAAAACATGAGTTTAGGGTCCAATGGAGTCGATTGGGTGCGTTCGTTGCAAAAAATCCCTACGTGACTTCGTGGCACGTACTTTTGCATTAATTGCACCAGTTCACACTATTTTGCACTGAGTTTCATGCAGTTACGACACAATCCCAAATGCTCCCAAACACTATGCAGCGCACCAAAACATGAGTTTAGGGTCCAATGTGTGGATTGGGTGCATTCGTTGTGAAAAATCCCGACGTGACTTCGTGGCACGAACTTTTGCATTAATTGCACCAGTTCACACCGTTTTGCACCGAGTTTTATGCAGTTACGAAACGATAATAGATGAACCCAAACACTATGAAACATACCAAAACATGGCTTTAAGGTCCAATGGGGTGGATTGGGTGCGTTCGTTGCGAAAAATTCTGACGAGACTTCGTGGCACGAACTTTTGCATTAATTGCACCAGTTCACCCTATTTTGCTTCGAGTTTCATGGAGTTACTAAATGATCCCAAATGTACCCAAACACTATACAACGCACCAAAACATGAGTTTAGGGTCCAATGGGACGGATAGGGTGCGTTCGTTGCGAAAAATCCGAACGTGACTTCGTGCCACGAACTTTTGATTTAATTGCACCAGTTCAATCTGTTTTGCACCGAGTTTCATGCAGTTATGAAACGATCCCAAATGCACCCAAACACTATGCAACGGACCAAAACATGAGTTTAGGGTCTAATGGGGTGCACTGGATGCGTTCGTAGAGAAAAATCCCGGCATGATTTCGTGGCACGAGCTTTCGCATTAATTGCACTAGTTCACCCTGTTTTGCATCGAGTTTCATGCGGTTACGAAACGATCCCAAATGCACCCAAACACTATGCAACACACCAAAACTTGAGTTTAGGGTCCAATGGAGTGGATTGGGTGCGTTCATTGTAAAAAATCCCGACGTGACTTCGTGGCACATACTTTAGCATTAATTGCACAAGTTCACACTGTTTTGCACTGTGTTTCATGCAGTTACGAAACGATCCCAAATGCTCCCAAACACTATGCAGCGCACCGAAACATGAGTTTAGGGTCCAATGTGGTGCATTGGGTACGTTCATTGTGAAAAATCCCGACGTGACTTCGTGGCACGAACTTTTGCATTAATTGCACCAGTTCACACCGTTTTGCTCATAGTTTTATGCAGTTATGAAATGATAATAGATGAACCCAAACACTATGAAACATACCAAAACATGACTTTAGGGTCCAATGGGGTGGATTGGATGCGATCGTTGCGAAAAATTCTGACGTGACTTCGTGGCACGAACTTTTGTATTAATTGCACCAGTTCACACCGTTTTCACCGAGTTTTATGCAGTTACGAAAACGATAATAGATGAACCCAAACACTATGAAACATACCAAAACATGACTTTAGGGTCCAATGGGGTGGATTGGGTGCGTTCATTGCGAAAAATTCCGATGTGAGTTCGTGGCACGAAATTTTGCATTCATTGCACCAGTTCACCCTATTTTGCATCGAGTTTCATGGAGTTACGAAATGATCCCAAATGCACCCAAACACTATACAACGCACCAAAACATGAGTTTAGGGTGCAATGGGGCGGATTGGGTGCGTTTGCTGCAAAAAATCCGAACGTGACTTCGTGGCACGAACTTTGGATTTAATTGCACCAGTTCAATCTGTTTTGCACCGAGTTTCATGCAGTTATGAAACGAGCTCAAATGCACCCAAACACTATGGAATGGACCAAAACATGAGTTTAGGGTCTAATGGAGTGGACTGGGTGCGTTCGTAGAGAAAAATCCCGGCGTGATTTCGTGGCATGAGCTTTCGCATTAATTGCACTAGTTCACCCTGTTTTGCATCGAGTTTCATGCGGTTACGAAACGATCCCGATTGCGCCCAAACACTATGCAACGCACCAAAACATGAGTTTAGGGTCCAATGGAGTGGATTGGGTGCGTTCGTTGCAAAAAATCCCTACGTGACTTCGTGGCACGTACTTTCGCATTAATTGCACAAGTTCACACTGTTTTGCACTGAGTTTCATGCAGTTACGAAACGATCCCAAATGCTCCCAAACAATATGCAGCGCACCAAAACATGAGTTTAGGGTCTAATGTGGTGGATTGGGTGCGTTCGCTGTGAAAAATCCCGACGTGACTTCGTGGCACGAACTTTTGCATTAATTGCACCAGTTCACACCGTTTTGCACCGAGTTTTATGCAGTTACAAAACGATAATAGATGAACCCAAACACTATGAAACATACCAAAACATGACTTTAGGGTCCAATGGGGTGGATTGGGTGCGTTCGCTGTGAAAAATCCCGACGTGACTTCGTTGCACAAACTTTTGCATTAATTGCACCAGTTCAGACCGTTTTGCACCGAGTTTTATGCAGATACGAAATGATAATAGATGAACCCAAACACTATAAAACATACCAAAACATGACTTTAGGGTCCAATGGGGTGGATTGGGTGCGTTCGTTGCGAAAAATTCCGACGTGACTTCGTGGCACGAAATTTTGCATTAATTGCACTAGTTCACCCTATTTTGCATCGAGTTTCATGGAGTTACGAAATGATCCCAAATGCACCCAAACACTATACAACGCACCAAAACATGAGTTTAGGGTCCAATGGGGCGGATAGGTGCATTCGTTGCGAAAAATCCGAACGTGACTTCGTGGCACGAACTTTTGATTTAATTGCACCAGTTCAATCTGTTTTGCACCGAGTTTCATGCAGTTATGAAACGATCCCAAATGCACCCAAACACTATTCAACGGACCAAAACATTAGTTTAGGGTCTAATGGGGTGGACTGGGTGCGTTCTTAGTGAAAAATCCCGTCGTGATTTCGTGGCACGAGCTTTCGCATTAATTGCACTAGTTCACCCTGTTTTGCATCGAGTTTCATGCGGTTACGACGATCACGAATGCGCCCAAACACTATGCAACACACCAAAACTTGAGTTTAGGGTCCAATGGAGTAGATTGGGTGCGTTCGTTGCAAAAAATCCCTACGTGACTTCGTGGCACGTACTTTTGCATTAATTGCACCAGTTCACACTGTTTTGCACTGAGTTTCATGTAGTTACGAAACGATCCCAAATGCTCCCAAACACTATGCAGCGCACCAAAACATGAGTTTAGGGTCCAATGTGTGGATTGGGTGCGTTCGTTGTGAAAAATGCCGACGTGACTTCGTGGCACGAACTTTTGCATTAATTGCACCAGTTCACACCGTTTTGCACCGAGTTTTATGCAGTTACGAAACGATAATAGATGAACCCAAACACTATGAAACATACCAAAACATGACTTTAAGGTCCAATGGGGTGGATTGGGTGCGTTCGTTGCGAAAAATTCTGACGAGACTTCGTGGCACGAAATTTTGCATTAATTGCACCAGTTCACCCTATTTTGCTTCGAGTTTCATGGAGTTACGAAATGATCCCAAATGTACCCAAACACTATACAACGCACCAAAACATGAGTTTAGGGTCCAATGGGACGGATTGGGTGCGTTCGTTGCGAAAAATCCGAACGTGACTTCGTGCCACGAACTTTTGATTTAATTGCACCAGTTCAATCTGTTTTGCACTGAGTTTCATGCAGTTATGAAACGATCCCAAATGCACCCAAACACTATGCAACGGACCAAAACATGAGTTTAGGGTCTAATGGGGTGCACTGGATGCGTTCGTAGAGAAAAATCCCGGCATGATTTCGTGGCACGAGCTTTCGCATTAATTGCACTAGTTCACCCTGTTTTGCATCGAGTTTCATGCGGTTACGAAACGATCCCAAATGCACCCAAACACTATGCAACGCACCAAAACTTGAGTTTAGGGTCCAATGGAGTGGATTGGGTGCGTCCATTGTAAAAAATCCCGACGTGACTTCGTGGCACATACTTTAGCATTAATTGCACAAGTTCACACTGTTTTGCACTGAGTTTCATGCAGTTACGAAACGATCCCAAATGCTCCCAAACACTATGCAGCGCACCAAAACATGAGTTTAGGGTCCAATGTGGTGGATTGGGTGCGTTCATTGTGAAAAATCCCGACGTGACTTCGTGGCACGAACTTTTGCATTAATTGCACCAGTTCACACCGTTTTGCACCGAGTTTTATGCAGTTACGAATCGATAATAGATGAACCCAAACACTATGAAACATACCAAAACATGACTTTAGGGTCCAATGGGGTGGATTGGGTGCGATCGATGCGAAAAATTCCGACGTGACTTCGTGGCACGAACTTTTGCATTAATTGCACCAGTTCACCCTATTTTGCATCGAGTTTCATGGAGTTTCGAAATGATCCCAAATGCACCCAAACACTATACAACGGACCAAAACATGAGTTTAGGGTGCAATGGGGCGGATTGGGTGCGTTTGCTGCGAAAAATCCGAACGTGACTTCGTGGCACGAACTTTGGATTTAATTGCACCAGTTCAATCTGTTTTGCACCGAGTTCCATGCAGTTATGAAACGAGCCCAAATGCACCCAAACACTATGGAATGGACCAAAACATGAGTTTAGCGTCTAATGGAGTGGACTGGGTGCGTTCGTAGAGAAAAATCCCGGCGTGATTTCGTGGCATGAGCTTTCGCATTAATTGCACTAGTTCACTCTGTTTTGCATCGAGTTTCACGCGGTTACGAAACGATCCCGATTGCGCCCAAACACTATGCAACGCACCAAAACATGAGTTTAGGGTCCAATGTGGTGTATTGGGTGCGTTCGTTGTGAAAAATCCCGATGTGACTTCGTTGCCCGAACTTTTCCATTAATTGCACCAGTTCACACCATTTTGCACCGAGTTTTATGCATTTACGAAACGATAATAGATGAACCCAAACACTATGAAACTTACCAAAACATGAGTTTAGGGTCCAATGGGGTGGATTGGGTGCGTTCGTTGCGAAAAATCCCGACGTGACTTCGTGGCACGAACTTTTGCATTAATTGCACCAATTCACCCTATTTTGCATCGAGTTTCATGGAGTTACGAAATGATCCCAAATGTACCCAAACACTATACAACGCACCAAAACATGAGTTTAGGGTCCAATGGGGCGGATTGGGTGCGTTCGTTGCAAAAAATCCGAACGTGACTTCGTGGCACGAACTTTTGATTTAATTGCACCAGTTCACTCTGTTTTGCACCGAGTTTCTTGCAGTTATGAAACGATCCCAAATGCACCCAAACACTATGCAACGGACCAAAACATGAGTTTAGTGTCTAATGGGGTGGACTGGTTGCTTTCGTAGAGAAAAATCCCGGTGTGATTTCATGGCACGAGCTTTCGCATTAATTGCACTAGTTCACTCTGTTTTGCATCGAGTTTCACGCGGTTATGAAACGATCCCGAATGCACCCAAACACTATGCAACGCACCAAAACATGAGTTCAGGGTCCAATGGATTGGATTGGGTGCGTTCGTTGCAAAAAATCCCGACATGACTTCTTGGCACATACTTTTGCATTAATTGCACCAGTTCACACTGTTTTGCACTGAGTTTCATGCAGTTACGAAACGATCCCAAATGCTCCCAAACACTATGCAGCAAACCAAAACATGAGTTTAGGGTCCAATGTGGTGGATTGGGTGCGTTCGTTGTGAAAAATCCCGACGTGACATTGTGGCCCGAACTTTTGCATTAATTGCACCAGTTCACACCGTTTTGCACCGAGTTTTATGCATTTACGAAACGATAATAGATGAACCCAAACACTATGAAACTTACCAAAACATGAGTTTAGGGTCCAATGGGGTGTATTGGGTGCGTTCGTTGCGAAAATCCCGACGTGACTTCGTGGCACGAAATTTTGCATTAATTGCACCAGTTCACCCTATTTTGCATCGAGTTTCATAGAGTTACGAAATGATCCCAAATGCACCCAAACACTATACAACGCACCAAAACATGAGTTTAGGGTCCAATGGGGCGGATTGGGTGCGTTCGTTGCGAAAAATCCGAACGTGACTTCGTGGCACGAACTTTTGATTTAATTGCACCAGTTCACTCTGTTTTGCACCGAGTTTCTTGCAGTTATGAAATCATCCCAAATGCACCCAAACACTATGCAACGGACCAAAACATGAGTTTAGGGTCTAATGGGGTGGACTAGGTGCGTTCTTAGTGAAAAATCCCGTCGTGATTTCGTGGCACGAGCTTTCGCATTAATTGCACTAGTTCACCCTGTTTTGCATCGAGTTTCGTGCGGTTACGACGATCACGAATGCGCCCAAACACTATGCAACGCACCAAAACATGAGTTTAGGGTCCAATGGAGTGGATTGGGTGCGTTCGTTGCAAAAAAATCCCTACGTGACTTCGTGGCACGTACTTTTGCATTAATTGCACCAGTTCACACTGTTTTGCACTGAGTTTCATGCAGTTACGAAACGAACCCAAATGCTCCCAAACACTATGCAGCGCACCAAAACATGAGTTTAGGGTCCAATGTGTGGATTGGGTGCGTTCGTTGTGAAAAATCCCGACGTGACTTCGTGGCACGAACTTTTGCATTAATTGCACCAGTTCCCACCGTTTTGCACCGAGTTTTATGCAGTTACGAAACAATAATAGATGAACCCAAACACTATGAAACATACCAAAACATGACTTTAAGGTCCAATGGGGTGGATTGGGTGCGTTCGTTGCGAAAAATTCTTACGAGACTTCATGGCACGAACTTTTGCATTAATTGCACCAGTTCACCCTATTTTGCTTCGAGTTTCATGGAGTTACGAAATGATCCCAAATATACCCAAACACTATACAACGCACCAAAACATGAGTTTAGGGTCCAATGGGACGGATTGGGTGCGTTCGTTGCGAAAAATCCGAACGTGACTTCGTGCCACGAACTTTTGATTTAATTGCACCAGTTCAATCTGTTTTGCACCGAGTTTCATGCAGTAGTGAAACGATCCCAAATGCACCCAAACACTATGCAACGGACCAAAACATGAGTTTAGGGTCTAATGGGGTGCACTGGGTGCGTTCGTAGAGAAAAATCCCGGCATGATTTCGTGGCATGAGCTTTCGCATTAATTGCACTAGTTCACCCTGTTTTGCATCGAGTTTCATGCGGTTACGAAACGATCCCGATTGCGCCCAAACACTATGCAACGCACCAAAACATGAGTTTAGGGTCCAATGGAGTGGATTGGGTGCGTTCGTTGGAAAAAATCCCTACGTGACTTCGTGGCACGTACTTTTGCATTAATTGCACCAGTTCACACTGTTTTGCACTGAGTTTCATGCAGTTACGAAACGATCCCAAATGCTCCCAAACACTATGCAGCGCACCAAAACATGAGTTTAGGGTCCAATGTGGTGTATTGGGTGCGTTCGTTGTGAAAAATCCCGATGTGACTTCGTGGCCCGAACTTTTGCATTAATTGCACCAGTTTACACCATTTTGCACCGAGTTTTATGCATTTACGAAACGATAATAGATGAACCCAAACACTATGAAACTTACCAAAACATGAGTTTGGGGTCCAATGGGGTGGATTGGGTGCGTTCGTTGCGAAAAATCCCGACGTGACTTCGTGGCACGAACTTTTGCATTAATTGCACCAGTTCACCCTATTTTGCATCGAGTTTCATGGAGTTACGAAATGATCCCAAATGTACCCAAACACTATACAACGCACCAAAACATGAGTTTAGGGTCCAATGGGGCGGATTGGGTGCGTTCGTTGCGAAAAATCCGAACGTGACTTCGTGGCACGAACTTTTGATTTAATTGCACCAGTTCACTCTGTTTTGCACCGAGTTTCTTGCAGTTATGAAACGATCCCAAATGCACCCAAACACTATGCAATGGACCAAAACATGAGTTTAGTGTCTAATGGGGTGGACTGGTTGCTTTCGTAGAGAAAAATCCAGGTGTGATTTCGTGGCACGAGCTTTCGCATTAATTGCACTAGTTCACTCTGTTTTGCATCGAGTTTCACGCGGTTATGAAACGATGCCGAATGCACCCAAACACTATGCAACGCACCAAAACATGAGTTTAGGGTCCAATGGATTGGATTGGGTGCGTTCGCTGCAAAAAATCCCGACATGACTTCTTGGCACATACTTTTGCATTAATTGCACCAGTTCACACTATTTTGCACTGAGTTTCATGCAGTTACGAAACGATCCCAAATGCTCCCAAACACTATGCAGCGCACCAAAACATGAGTTTAGGGTCCAATGTGGTGGATTGGGTGCGTTCGTTGTGAAGAATCCCGACGTGACTTCATGGCCCGAACTTTTGCATTAATTGCACCAGTTCACACTGTTTTGCACCGAGTTTTATGCATTTACGAAATGATAATAGATGAACCCAAACACTATGAAACTTACCAAAACATGAGTTAGGGTCCAATGGGGTGGATTGGGTGCGTTCGTTGCGAAAATCCCGACGTGACTTCGTGGCACGAAATTTTGCATTAATTGCACTAGTTCACCCTATTTTGCATCGAGTTTCATAGAGTTACGAAATGATCCCAAATGCACCCAAACACTATACAACACACCAAAACATGAGTTTAGGGTACAATGGGGCGGATTGGGTGCGTTCGTTGCGAAAAATCCGAACGTGACTTCGTGGCACGAACTTTTGATTTAATTGCACCAGTTCTCTCTGTTTTGCACCGAGTTTCTTGCAGTTATGAAATCATCCCAAATGCACCCAAACACTATGCAACGGACCAAAACATGTGTTTAGGGTCTAATGGGGTCGACTGGTTGCGTTCGTAGAGAAAAATCCTGGTGTGATTTCGTGGCACGAGCTTTCGCGTTAATTGCACTAGTTCACCCTGTTTTGCATCGACTTTCATGCGGTTACGAAACGACCCCGAATGCACCCATAGACTATGCAACGCACCAAAACATGAGTTTAGGGTCCAATGGAGTGGATTGGGTGCGTTCGTTGCAAAAGATCCCGATGTGACTTCGTGGCACATACTTTTGCATTAATTGCACCAGTTCACACTGTTTTGCACTGAGTTTCATGCAGTTACGAAACGATCCCAAATGCTCCCAAACACTATGTAGCGTACCAAAACATGAGTTTAGGGTCCAATGTGTGGATTGGGTGCGTTCGTTGTGAAAAATCCCGACGTGACTTCGTGGCACGGACTTTTGCATTAATTGCACAAGTTCACACCGTTTTGCACCGAGTTTTATGCAATTACGAAACGATAATAGATGAACCCAAACACTATGAAACATACCAAAACATGACTTTAGGGTCCAATGGGGTGGATTGGATGCGTTCGTTCCGAAAAATTCTGACGTGACTTCGTGGCACGAACTTTTGCGTTAATTGCACCAGTTCACCCTATTTTGCATCGAGTTTCATGGAGTTACGAAATGATCCCAAATGTACCCAAACACTATACAACGCACCAAAACATGAGTTTAGGGTCCAATGGGAAGGATTGGGTGCGTTCGTTGCGAAAAATCCGAACGTGACTTCGTGGCACGAACTTTTGATTTAATTGCACCAGTTCAATCTGTTTTGCACCGAGTTTCATGCAGATATGAAACAATCCCAAATGCACCCAAACACTATGCAACGGACCAAAACATGAGTTTAGGGTCTAATGGGGTGGACTGGGTGCGTTCGTAGAGAAAAATCCCGGCATGATTTCGTGGCACGAGCTTTCGCATTAATTGCACTAGTTCACCCTGTTTTGCATCGAGTTTCATGCGGTTACGAAACGATCCCAAATGCACCCAAACACTATGCAACGCACCAAAACATGAGTTTAGTGTCCAATGGAGTGGATTGGGTGCGTTCATTGTAGAAAATCCTGATGTGACTTCGTGGCACGTACTTTTGCATTAATTACACAAGTTCACACTGTTTTGCACTGAGTTTCATGCAATTACGAAACGATCCCAAATGCTCCCAAACACTATGCAGCGCACCAAAACATGAGTTTAGGGTCCAATGTGGTGGATTGGGTGCGTTCATTGTGAAAAATCCTTACGTGACTTCGTGGCACGAACTTTTGCATTAATTGCACCAGTTCACACCGTTTTGCACCGAGTTTTATGCAGTTACGAAACGATAATAGATGAACCCAAACACTATGAAACATACCAAAACATGACTTTAGGGTCCAATGGGGTGGATTGGGTGCGTTCATTGCGAAAAATTCCGACGTGACTTCGTGGCACGAAATTTTGCATTAATTGCACCAGTTCACCCTATTTTGCATCGAGTTTCATGGAGTTACGAAATGATCCCAAATGCACCCAAACACTATACAACGCACCAAAACATGAGTTTAGGGTCCAATAGGGCGGATTTGGTGAGTTCGCTGCGAAAAATCCGAACGTGACTTCGTGGCACGAACTTTTGATTTAATTGCACTAGCTCAATCTGTTTTGCACCGAGTTTCATGCAGTTATGAAACGATCCCAAATGCACCCAAACACTATGCAACGGACCAAAACATGAGTTTAGGGTCTAATGGGGTGGACTGGGTGCGTTCGTAGAGAAAAATCCCGACGTGATTTCGTGGCACGAGCTTTCGCATTAATTGCACTAGTTCACCCTGTTTTGCATCGAGTTTCATGCGGTTACGAAACAATCCCGAATGCACCCAAACACTATGCAACGCACCAAAACATGAGTTTAGGGTCAAATGGAGTGGATTGGGCGCGTTCGTTGCAGAAAAACCTACGTGACTTCGTGGCACGTACTTTTGCATTAATTGCACCAGTTTACAATGTTTTGCACTGAGTTTCATGCAATTACGAAACGATCCCAAATGCTCCCAAACACTATGCAGCGCACCAAAACATGAGTTTAGGGTCAAATGTGGTGTATTGGGTGCATTCGTTGTGAAAAATCCCGACGTGACATCGTGGCCCGAACTTTTGCATTAATTGCACCAGTTCACACCATTTTGCACCGAGTTTTATGCATTTACGAAACGATAATAGATGAACCCAAACACTATGAAACTTACCAAAACATGAGTTTAGGGTCCAATGGGATGGATTGGGTGCGTTCGTTGCGAAAAATCCCGACGTGACTTCGTGGCACAAACTTTTGCATTAATTGCACCAGTTCACCCTATTTTGCATCGAGTTTCATGGAGTTACGAAATGATCCCAAATGCACCCAAACACTATACAACGCACCAAACCATGAGTTTAGGGTCCAATGGGGCGGATTGGGTGCGTTCGTTGCGAAAAATCCGAATGTGACTTCGTGGCACGAACTTTTGATTTAATTGCACCAGTTCACTCTGTTTTGCACCGAGTTTCTTGCAGTTATGAAACGATCCCAAATGCACCCAAACACTCTGCAACGGACCAAAACATGAGTTTAGGGTCTAATGGGGTCGACTGGGTGCGTTCGTAGAGACAAATCCCGACGTGATTTCGTGGCACGAGCTTTCGCATTAATTGCACTAGTTCACCCTGTTTTGCATCGAGTTTCATGCGGTTACGAAACAATCCCGAATGCACCCAAACAGTATGCAACGCACCAAAACATGAGTTTAGGGTCCAATGGAGTGGATTGGGTGCGTTCGTAGAGAAAAATCCGAACGTGACTTCGTGGCACGTACTTTTGCATTAATTGCACCAGTTCACACTGTTTTGCACTGAGTTTCATGCAGTTACGAAACGATCCCAAATGCTCCCAAACACTATGCAGCGCACCAAAACATGAGTTTAGGGTCCAATGTGGTGGATTGGGTGCGTTCATTGTGAAAAATCCTGACGTGACTTCGTGACACGAACTTTTGCATTAATTGCACCAGTTCACACCGTTTTGCACCGAGTTTTATGCAGTTACGAAACGATAATAGATGAACCCAAACACTATGAAACATACCAAAACATGACTTTAGGGTCCAATGGGGTGGATTGGGTGCGTTCATTGCGAAAAATTCCGACGTGACTTCGTGGCACGAAATTTTGCATTAATTGCACCAGTTCACCCTATTTTGCATCGAGTTTCATGGAGTTACGAAATGATCCCAAATGCACCCAAAAACTATACAACGCACCAAAACATGAGTTTAGGGTCCAATGGGGCGGATTTGGTGAGTTCGCTGCGAAAAATCCGAACGTGACTTCGTGGCACGAACTTTTGATTTAATTGCACTAGTTCAATCTCTTTTGCACCGAGTTTCATGCAGTTATGAAACGATCCCAAATGCACACAAACACTATGCAACGGACCAAAACATGAGTTTAGGGTCTAATGGGGTGGACTGGGTGCGTTCGTAGAGAAAAATCCCGACGTGATTTCGTGGCACGAGCTTTCGCATTAATTGCACTAGTTCACCCTGTTTTGCATCGAGTTTCATGCGGTTACGAAACGATCCCGTATGCGCCCAAACACTATGCAACGCACCAAAACATGAGTTTAGGGTCCAATGGAGTGGATTGGGTGCGTTCGTTGCAAAAAATCCCTACGTGACTTCGTGGCACGTACTTTTGCATTAATTGCACCAGTTCACACTGTTTTGCACTGAGTTTCATGCAGTTACGAAACGATCCCAAATGCTCCCAAACACTATGCAGCGCACCAAAACATGAGTTTAGGGTCCAATGTGTGGATTGGGTGCGTTCGTTGTGAAAAATCCCGACGTGACTTCATGGCACGAACTTTTGCATTAATTGCACCAGTTCACACCGTTTTGCACCGAGTTTTATGCAGTTACGAAACGATAATAGATGAACCCAAACACTATGAAACTTACCAAAACATGACTTTTGGGTCCAATGGGGTGGATTGGGTAGCGTTCGTTGCGAAAAATCCCGACGTGACTTCGTGGCACGAAATTTTGCATTAATTACACCAGTTCACCCTATTTTGCATCGAGTTTCACGGAGTTACGAAATGATCCCAAATGCACCCAAACACTATACAACGCACCAAAACATGAGTTTAGGGTCCAATGGGTTGGATTGGGTGCGTTCGCTGCGAAAAATCCGAACGTGACTTCGTGGCACGAACTTTTGATTTAATTGCACCAGTTCACTCTGTTTTGCACCGAGTTTCTTGCAGTTATGAAACGATCCCAAATGCACCCAAACACTCTGCAACGGACCAAAACATGAGTTTAGGGTCTAATGGGGTCGACTGGGTGCGTTCGTAGAGAAAAATCCCGACGTGATTTCGTGGCACGAGCTTTCGCATTAATTGCACTAGTTCACCCTGTTTTGCATCGAGTTTCATGCGGTTACGAAACAATCCCGAATGCACCCAAACAGTATGCAACGCACCAAAACATGAGTTTAGGGTCCAATGGAGTGGATTGGGTGCGTTCGTAGAGAAAAATCCGAACGTGACTTCGTGGCACGTACTTTTGCATTAATTGCACCAGTTCACACTGTTTTGCACTGAGTTTCATGCAGTTACGAAACGACCCCAAATGCTCCCAAACACTATGCAGCGCACCAAAACATGAGTTTAGGGTCCAATGTGGTGGATTGGGTGCGTTCATTGTGAAAAATCCTGACGTGACTTCGTGACACGAACTTTTGCATTAATTGCACCAGTTCACACCGTTTTGCACCGAGTTTTATGCAGTTACGAAACGATAATAGATGAACCCAAACACTATGAAACATACCAAAACATGACTTTAGGGTCCAATGGGGTGGATTGGGTGCGTTCATTGCGAAAAATTCCGACGTGACTTCGTGGCACGAAATTTTGCATTAATTGCACCAGTTCACCCTATTTTGCATCGAGTTTCATGGAGTTACGAAATGATCCCAAATGCACCCAAAAACTATACAACGCACCAAAACATGAGTTTAGGGTCCAATGGGGCGGATTTGGTGAGTTCGCTGCGAAAAATCCGCACGTGACTTCGTGGCACGAACTTTTGATTTAATTGCACTAGTTCAATCTGTTTTGCACCGAGTTTCATGCAGTTATGAAACGATCCCAAATGCACCCAAACACTCTGCAACGGACCAAAACATGAGTTTAGGGTCTAATGGGGTCGACTGGGTGCGTTCGTAGAGAAAAATCCCGACGTGATTTCGTGGCACTGAGCTTTCGCATTAATTGCACTAGTTCACCCTGTTTTGCATCGAGTTTCATGCGGTTACGAAACAATCCCGAATGCACCCAAACAGTATGCAACGCACCAAAACATGAGTTTAGGGTCCAATGGAGTGGATTGGGTGCGTTCGTAGAGAAAAATCCGAACGTGACTTCGTGGCACGTACTTTTGCATTAATTGCACCAGTTCACACTGTTTTGCACTGAGTTTCATGCAGTTACGAAACGATCCCAAATGCTCCCAAACACTATGCAGCGCACCAAAACATGAGTTTAGGGTCCAATGTGGTGGATTGGGTGCGTTCATTGTGAAAAATCCTGACGTGACTTCGTGACACGAACTTTTGCATTAATTGCACCAGTTCACACCGTTTTGCACCGAGTTTTATGCAGTTACGAAACGATAATAGATGAACCCAAACACTATGAAACATACCAAAACATGACTTTAGGGTCCAATGGGGTGGATTGGGTGCGTTCATTGCGAAAAATTCCGACGTGACTTCGTGGCACGAAATTTTGCATTAATTGCACCAGTTCACCCTATTTTGCATCGAGTTTCATGGAGTTACGAAATGATCCCAAATGCACCCAAAAACTATACAACGCACCAAAACATGAGTTTAGGGTCCAATGGGGCGGATTGGGTGAGTTCGCTGCGAAAAATCCGCACGTGACTTCGTGGCACGAACTTTTGATTTAATTGCACTAGTTCAATCTGTTTTGCACCGAGTTTCATGCAGTTATGAAACGATCCCAAATGCACCCAAACACTCTGCAACGGACCAAAACATGAGTTTAGGGTCTAATGGGGTCGACTGGGTGCGTTCGTAGAGAAAAATCCCGACGTGATTTCGTGGCACGAGCTTTCGCATTAATTGCACTAGTTCACCCTGTTTTGCATCGAGTTTCATGCGGTTACGAAACAATCCCGAATGCACCCAAACAGTATGCAACGCACCAAAACATGAGTTTAGGGTCCAATGGAGTGGATTGGGTGCGTTCGTAGAGAAAAATCCGAACGTGACTTCGTGGCACGTACTTTTGCATTAATTGCACCAGTTCACACTGTTTTGCACTGAGTTTCATGCAGTTACGAAACGATCCCAAATGCTCCCAAACACTATGCAGCGCACCAAAACATGAGTTTAGGGTCCAATGTGGTGGATTGGGTGCGTTCATTGTGAAAAATCCTGACGTGACTTCGTGACACGAACTTTTGCATTAATTGCACCAGTTCACACCGTTTTGCACCGAGTTTTATGCAGTTACGAAACGATAATAGATGAACCCAAACACTATGAAACATACCAAAACATGACTTTAGGGTCCAATGGGGTGGATTGGGTGCGTTCATTGCGAAAAATTCCGACGTGACTTCGTGGCACGAAATTTTGCATTAATTGCACCAGTTCACCCTATTTTGCATCGAGTTTCATGGAGTTACGAAATGATCCCAAATGCACCCAAAAACTATACAATGCACCAAAACATGAGTTTAGGGTCCAATGGGGCGGATTTGGTGAGTTCGCTGCGAAAAATCCGCACGTGACTTCGTGGCACGAACTTTTGATTTAATTGCACTAGTTCAATCTGTTTTGCACCGAGTTTCATTGCAGTTATGAAACGATCCCAAATGCACCCAAACACTATGTAATGGACCAAAACATGAGTTTAGGGTCTAATGGGGTGGACTGGGTGCGTTCGTAGAGAAAAATCCCGGTGTGATTTCGTGGCATGAGCTTTCGCATTAATTGCACTAGTTCACCCTGTTTTGCATCGAGTTTCATGCGGTTACGAAACGATCCCGTATGCGCCCAAACACTATGCAACGCACCAAAACATGAGTTTAGGGTCCAATGGAGTGGATTGGGTGCGTTCGTTGCAAAAAATCCCTACGTGACTTCGTGGCACGTACTTTTGCATTAATTGCACCAGTTCACACTGTTTTGCACTGAGTTTCATGCAGTTACGAAACGATCCCAAATGCTCCCAAACACTATGCAGCGCACCAAAACATGAGTTTAGGGTCCAATGTGTGGATTGGGTGCGTTCGTTGTGAAAAATCCCGACGTGACTTCGTGGCACAAACTTTTGCATTAATTGCACCAGTTCACACCGTTTTGCACCGAGTTTTATGCAGTTACGAAACGATAATAGATGAACCCAAACACTATGAAACTTACCAAAACATGACTTTTGGGTCCAATGGGGTGGATTGGGTGCGTTCGTTGCGAAAAATTCCGACGTGACTTCGTGGCACGAAATTTTGCATTAATTGCACCAGTTCACCCTATTTTGCATCGAGTTTCATGGAGTTACGAAATGATCCCAAATGCACCCAAACACTATACAACGCACCAAAACATGAGTTTAGGGTCCAATGGGTTGGATTGGGTGCGTTCGCTGCGAAAAATCCGAACGTGACTTCGTGGCACGAACTTTTGATTTAATTGCACCAGTTCAATCTGTTTTGCACCGAGTTTCATTGCAGTTATGAAACGATCCCAAATGCACCCAAACACTATGTAATGGACCAAAACATTAGTTTAGGGTCTAATGGGGTGGACTGGGTGCGTTCGTAGAGAAAAATCCCGGTGTGATTTCGTGGCATGAGCTTTCGCATTAATTGCACTAGTTCACCCTGTTTTGCATCGAGTTTCATGCGGTTACGAAACGATCCCGTATGCAGCCCAAACACTATGCAACGCACCAAAACATGAGTTTAGGGTCCAATGGAGTGGATTGGGTGCGTTCGTTGCAAAAAATCCCTACGTGACTTCGTGGCACGTACTTTTGCATTAATTGCACCAGTTCACACTGTTTTGCACTGAGTTTCATGCAGTTACGAAACGATCCCAAATGCTCCCAAACACTATGCAGCGCACCAAAACATGAGTTTAGGGTCCAATGTGGTGGATTGGGTGCGTTCGTTGTGAAAAATCCCTGACGTGACTTCGTGGCACAAACTTTTGCATTAATTGCACCAGTTCACACCGTTTTGCACCGAGTTTTATGCAGTTACGAAACGATAATAGATGAACCCAAACACTATGAAACATACCAAAACATGACTTTAGGGTCCAATGGGGTGGATTGGGTGCGTTCAGTTGCGAAAAATTCCGACGTGACTTCGTGGCACGAAATTTTGCATTAATTGCACCAGTTCACCCTATTTTGCATCGAGTTTCATGGAGTTACGAAATGATCCCAAATGCACCCAAACACTATACAACGCACCAAAACATGAGTTTAGGGTCCAATGGGGCTGGATTTGGTGAGTTCGCTGCGAAAAATCCGCACGTGACTTCGTGGCACGAACTTTTGATTTAATTGCACTAGTTCAATCTGTTTTGCACCGAGTTTCATGCAGTTATGAAACGATCCCAAATGCACCCAAACACTATGCAATGGACCAAAACATGAGTTTAGGGTCTAATGGGGTGGACTGGGTGCGTTCGTAGAGAAAAATCCCGACGTGATTTCGTGGCATGAGCTTTCGCATTAATTGCACTAGTTCACCCTGTTTTGCATCGAGTTTCATGCGGTTACGAAACGATCCCGTATGCGCCCAAACACTATGCAACGCACCAAAACATGAGTTTAGGGTCCAATGGAGTGGATTGGGTGCGTTCGTTGCAAAAAATCCCTACGTGACTTCGTGGCACGTACTTTTGCATTAATTGCACCAGTTCACACTGTTTTGCACTGAGTTTCATGCAGTTACGAAACGATCCCAAATGCTCCCAAACACTATGCAGCGCACCAAAACATGAGTTTAGGGTCCAATGTGTGGATTGGGTGCGTTCGTTGTGAAAAATCCCGACGTGACTTCGTGGCACAAACTTTTGCATTAATTGCACCAGTTCACACCGTTTTGCACCGAGTTTTATGCAGTTACGAAACGATAATAGATGAACCCAAACACTATGAAACTTACCAAAACATGACTTTAGGGTCCAATGGGGTGGATTGGGTGCGTTCGTTGCGAAAAATTCCCGACGTGACTTCGTGGCACGAAATTTTGCATTAATTACACCAGTTCACCCTATTTTGCATCGAGTTTCATGGAGTTACGAAATGATCCCAAATGCACCCAAACACTATACAACGCACCAAAACATGAGTTTAGGGTCCAATGGGGTGGATTGGGTGCGTTCGCTGCGAAAAATCCGAACGTGACTTCGTGGCACGAACTTTTGATTTAATTGCACTAGTTCACTCTGTTTTGCACCGAGTTTCATTGCAGTTATGAAACGATCCCAAATGCACCCAAACACTATGTAACTGGACCAAAACATTAGTTTAGGGTCTAATGGGGTGGACTGGGTGCGTTCGTAGAGAAAAATCCCGGTGTGATTTCGTGGCACTGAGCTTTCGCATTAATTGCACTAGTTCACCCTGTTTTGCATCGAGTTTCATGCGGTTACGAAACGATCCCGTAATGCACCCAAACACTATGCAACGCACCAAAACATGAGTTTAGGGTCCAATGGAGTGGATTGGGTGCGTTCGTTGCAAAAAATCACGACGTGACTTCGTGGCACGTACTTTTGCATTAATTGCACCAGTTCACACTGTTTTGCACTGAGTTTCATGCAGTTACGAAACGATCCCAAATGCTCCCAAACACTATGCAGCGCACCAAAACATGAGTTTAGGGTCCAATGTGGTGGATTGGGTGCGTTCATTGTGAAAAATCCTGACGTGACTTCGTGACACGAACTTTTGCATTAATTGCACCAGTTCACACCGTTTTGCACCGAGTTTTATGCAGTTACGAAACGATAATAGATGAACCCAAACACTATGAAACATACCAAAACATGACTTTAGGGTCCAATGGGGTGGATTGGGTGCGTTCATTGCGAAAAATTCCGACGTGACTTCGTGGCACGAAATTTTGCATTAATTGCACCAGTTCACCCTATTTTGCATCGAGTTTCATGGAGTTACGAAATGATCCCAAATGCACCCAAAAACTATACAACGCACCAAAACATGAGTTTAGGGTCCAATGGGGCGGATTTGGTGAGTTCGCTGCGAAAAATCCGCACGTGACTTCGTGGCACGAACTTTTGATTTAATTGCACTAGTTCAATCTGTTTTGCACCGAGTTTCATGCAGTTATGAAACGATCCCAAATGCACCCAAACACTATGCAATGGACCAAAACATGAGTTTAGGGTCTAATGGGGTGGACTGGGTGCGTTCGTAGAGAAAAATCCCGACGTGATTTCGTGGCATGAGCTTTCGCATTAATTGCACTAGTTCACCCTGTTTTGCATCGAGTTTCATGCGGTTACGAAACGATCCCGTATGCGCCCAAACACTATGCAACGCACCAAAACATGAGTTTAGGGTCCAATGGAGTGGATTGGGTGCGTTCGTTGCAAAAAATCCCTACGTGACTTCGTGGCACGTACTTTTGCATTAATTGCACCAGTTCACACTGTTTTGCACTGAGTTTCATGCAGTTACGAAACGATCCCAAATGCTCCCAAACACTATGCAGCGCACCAAAACATGAGTTTAGGGTCCAATGTGTGGATTGGGTGCGTTCGTTGTGAAAAATCCCGACGTGACTTCGTGGCACAAACTTTTGCATTAATTGCACCAGTTCACACCGTTTTGCACCGAGTTTTATGCAGTTACGAAACGATAATAGATGAACCCAAACACTATGAAACTTACCAAAACATGACTTTTGGGTCCAATGGGGTGGATTGGGTGCGTTCGTTGCGAAAAATCCCGACGTGACTTCGTGGCACGAAATTTTGCATTAATTACACCAGTTCACCCTATTTTGCATCGAGTTTCATGGAGTTACGAAATGATCCCAAATGCACCCAAACACTATACAACGCACCAAAACATGAGTTTAGGGTCCAATGGGTTGGATTGGGTGCGTTCGCTGCGAAAAATCCGAACGTGACTTCGTGGCACGAACTTTTGATTTAATTGCACCAGTTCACTCTGTTTTGCACCGAGTTTCTTGCAGTTATGAAACGATCCCAAATGCACCCAAACACTATGTAACGGACCAAAACATTAGTTTAGGGTCTAATGGGGTGGACTGGGTGCGTTCGTAGAGAAAAATCCCGGTGTGATTTCGTGGCACGAGCTTTCGCATTAATTGCACTAGTTCACCCTGTTTTGCATCGAGTTTCATGCGGTTACGAAACGATCCCGAATGCACCCAAACACTATGCAACGCACCAAAACATGAGTTTAGGGTCCAATGGAGTGGATTGGGTGCGTTCGTTGCAAAAAATCACGACGTGACTTCGTGGCACGTACTTTTGCATTAATTGCACCAGTTCACACTGTTTTGCACTGAGTTTCATGCAGTTACGAAACGATCCCAAATGCTCCCAAACACTATGCAGCGCACCAAAACATGAGTTTAGGGTCCAATGTGGTGGATTGGGTGCGTTCATTGTGAAAAATCCTGACGTGACTTCGTGACACGAACTTTTGCATTAATTGCACCAGTTCACACCGTTTTGCACCGAGTTTTATGCAGTTACGAAACGATAATAGATGAACCCAAACACTATGAAACATACCAAAACATGACTTTAGGGTCCAATGGGGTGGATTGGGTGCGTTCATTGCGAAAAATTCCGACGTGACTTCGTGGCACGAAATTTTGCATTAATTGCACCAGTTCACCCTATTTTGCATCGAGTTTCATGGAGTTACGAAATGATCCCAAATGCACCCAAAAACTATACAACGCACCAAAACATGAGTTTAGGGTCCAATGGGGCGGATTTGGTGAGTTCGCTGCGAAAAATCCGCACGTGACTTCGTGGCACGAACTTTTGATTTAATTGCACTAGTTCAATCTGTTTTGCACCGAGTTTCATGCAGTTATGAAACGATCCCAAATGCACCCAAACACTATGCAATGGACCAAAACATGAGTTTAGGGTCTAATGGGGTGGACTGGGTGCGTTCGTAGAGAAAAATCCCGACGTGATTTCGTGGCATGAGCTTTCGCATTAATTGCACTAGTTCACCCTGTTTTGCATCGAGTTTCATGCGGTTACGAAACGATCCCGTATGCGCCCAAACACTATGCAACGCACCAAAACATGAGTTTAGGGTCCAATGGAGTGGATTGGGTGCGTTCGTTGCAAAAAATCCCTACGTGACTTCGTGGCACGTACTTTTGCATTAATTGCACCAGTTCACACTGTTTTGCACTGAGTTTCATGCAGTTACGAAACGATCCCAAATGCTCCCAAACACTATGCAGCGCACCAAAACATGAGTTTAGGGTCCAATGTGTGGATTGGGTGCGTTCGTTGTGAAAAATCCCGACGTGACTTCGTGGCACAAACTTTTGCATTAATTGCACCAGTTCACACCGTTTTGCACCGAGTTTTATGCAGTTACGAAACGATAATAGATGAACCCAAACACTATGAAACTTACCAAAACATGACTTTTGGGTCCAATGGGGTGGATTGGGTGCGTTCGTTGCGAAAAATCCCGACGTGACTTCGTGGCACGAAATTTTGCATTAATTACACCAGTTCACCCTATTTTGCATCGAGTTTCATGGAGTTACGAAATGATCCCAAATGCACCCAAACACTATACAACGCACCAAAACATGAGTTTAGGGTCCAATGGGTTGGATTGGGTGCGTTCGCTGCGAAAAATCCGAACGTGACTTCGTGGCACGAACTTTTGATTTAATTGCACCAGTTCACTCTGTTTTGCACCGAGTTTCTTGCAGTTATGAAACGATCCCAAATGCACCCAAACACTATGTAACGGACCAAAACATTAGTTTAGGGTCTAATGGGGTGGACTGGGTGCGTTCGTAGAGAAAAATCCCGGTGTGATTTCGTGGCACGAGCTTTCGCATTAATTGCACTAGTTCACCCTGTTTTGCATCGAGTTTCATGCGGTTACGAAACGATCCCGAATGCACCCAAACACTATGCAACGCACCAAAACATGAGTTTAGGGTCCAATGGAGTGGATTGGGTGCGTTCGTTGCAAAAAATCACGACGTGACTTCGTGGCACGTACTTTTGCATTAATTGCACCAGTTCACACTGTTTTGCACTGAGTTTCATGCAGTTACGAAACGATCCCAAATGCTCCCAAACACTATGCAGCGCACCAAAACATGAGTTTAGGGTCCAATGTGGTGGATTGGGTGCGTTCATTGTGAAAAATCCTGACGTGACTTCGTGACACGAACTTTTGCATTAATTGCACCAGTTCACACCGTTTTGCACCGAGTTTTATGCAGTTACGAAACGATAATAGATGAACCCAAACACTATGAAACATACCAAAACATGACTTTAGGGTCCAATGGGGTGGATTGGGTGCGTTCATTGCGAAAAATTCCGACGTGACTTCGTGGCACGAAATTTTGCATTAATTGCACCAGTTCACCCTATTTTGCATCGAGTTTCATGGAGTTACGAAATGATCCCAAATGCACCCAAAAACTATACAACGCACCAAAACATGAGTTTAGGGTCCAATGGGGCGGATTTGGTGAGTTCGCTGCGAAAAATCCGCACGTGACTTCGTGGCACGAACTTTTGATTTAATTGCACTAGTTCAATCTGTTTTGCACCGAGTTTCATGCAGTTATGAAACGATCCCAAATGCACCCAAACACTATGCAATGGACCAAAACATGAGTTTAGGGTCTAATGGGGTGGACTGGGTGCGTTCGTAGAGAAAAATCCCGACGTGATTTCGTGGCATGAGCTTTCGCATTAATTGCACTAGTTCACCCTGTTTTGCATCGAGTTTCATGCGGTTACGAAACGATCCCGTATGCGCCCAAACACTATGCAACGCACCAAAACATGAGTTTAGGGTCCAATGGAGTGGATTGGGTGCGTTCGTTGCAAAAAATCCCTACGTGACTTCGTGGCACGTACTTTTGCATTAATTGCACCAGTTCACACTGTTTTGCACTGAGTTTCATGCAGTTACGAAACGATCCCAAATGCTCCCAAACACTATGCAGCGCACCAAAACATGAGTTTAGGGTCCAATGTGTGGATTGGGTGCGTTCGTTGTGAAAAATCCCGACGTGACTTCGTGGCACAAACTTTTGCATTAATTGCACCAGTTCACACCGTTTTGCACCGAGTTTTATGCAGTTACGAAACGATAATAGATGAACCCAAACACTATGAAACTTACCAAAACATGACTTTTGGGTCCAATGGGGTGGATTGGGTGCGTTCGTTGCGAAAAATCCCGACGTGACTTCGTGGCACGAAATTTTGCATTAATTACACCAGTTCACCCTATTTTGCATCGAGTTTCATGGAGTTACGAAATGATCCCAAATGCACCCAAACACTATACAACGCACCAAAACATGAGTTTAGGGTCCAATGGGTTGGATTGGGTGCGTTCGCTGCGAAAAATCCGAACGTGACTTCGTGGCACGAACTTTTGATTTAATTGCACCAGTTCACTCTGTTTTGCACCGAGTTTCTTGCAGTTATGAAACGATCCCAAATGCACCCAAACACTATGTAACGGACCAAAACATTAGTTTAGGGTCTAATGGGGTGGACTGGGTGCGTTCGTAGAGAAAAATCCCGGTGTGATTTCGTGGCACGAGCTTTCGCATTAATTGCACTAGTTCACCCTGTTTTGCATCGAGTTTCATGCGGTTACGAAACGATCCCGAATGCACCCAAACACTATGCAACGCACCAAAACATGAGTTTAGGGTCCAATGGAGTGGATTGGGTGCGTTCGTTGCAAAAAATCACGACGTGACTTCGTGGCACGTACTTTTGCATTAATTGCACCAGTTCACACTGTTTTGCACTGAGTTTCATGCAGTTACGAAACGATCCCAAATGCTCCCAAACACTATGCAGCGCACCAAAACATGAGTTTAGGGTCCAATGTGGTGGATTGGGTGCGTTCATTGTGAAAAATCCTGACGTGACTTCGTGACACGAACTTTTGCATTAATTGCACCAGTTCACACCGTTTTGCACCGAGTTTTATGCAGTTACGAAACGATAATAGATGAACCCAAACACTATGAAACATACCAAAACATGACTTTAGGGTCCAATGGGGTGGATTGGGTGCGTTCATTGCGAAAAATTCCGACGTGACTTCGTGGCACGAAATTTTGCATTAATTGCACCAGTTCACCCTATTTTGCATCGAGTTTCATGGAGTTACGAAATGATCCCAAATGCACCCAAAAACTATACAACGCACCAAAACATGAGTTTAGGGTCCAATGGGGCGGATTTGGTGAGTTCGCTGCGAAAAATCCGCACGTGACTTCGTGGCACGAACTTTTGATTTAATTGCACTAGTTCAATCTGTTTTGCACCGAGTTTCATGCAGTTATGAAACGATCCCAAATGCACCCAAACACTATGCAATGGACCAAAACATGAGTTTAGGGTCTAATGGGGTGGACTGGGTGCGTTCGTAGAGAAAAATCCCGACGTGATTTCGTGGCATGAGCTTTCGCATTAATTGCACTAGTTCACCCTGTTTTGCATCGAGTTTCATGCGGTTACGAAACGATCCCGTATGCGCCCAAACACTATGCAACGCACCAAAACATGAGTTTAGGGTCCAATGGAGTGGATTGGGTGCGTTCGTTGCAAAAAATCCCTACGTGACTTCGTGGCACGTACTTTTGCATTAATTGCACCAGTTCACACTGTTTTGCACTGAGTTTCATGCAGTTACGAAACGATCCCAAATGCTCCCAAACACTATGCAGCGCACCAAAACATGAGTTTAGGGTCCAATGTGTGGATTGGGTGCGTTCGTTGTGAAAAATCCCGACGTGACTTCGTGGCACAAACTTTTGCATTAATTGCACCAGTTCACACCGTTTTGCACCGAGTTTTATGCAGTTACGAAACGATAATAGATGAACCCAAACACTATGAAACTTACCAAAACATGACTTTTGGGTCCAATGGGGTGGATTGGGTGCGTTCGTTGCGAAAAATCCCGACGTGACGTCGTGGCACGAAATTTTGCATTAATTACACCAGTTCACCCTATTTTGCATCGAGTTTCATGGAGTTACGAAATGATCCCAAATGCACCCAAACACTATACAACGCACCAAAACATGAGTTTAGGGTCCAATGGGTTGGATTGGGTGCGTTCGCTGCGAAAAATCCGAACGTGACTTCGTGGCACGAACTTTTGATTTAATTGCACCAGTTCACTCTGTTTTGCACCGAGTTTCTTGCAGTTATGAAACGATCCCAAATGCACCCAAACACTATGTAACGGACCAAAACATTAGTTTAGGGTCTAATGGGGTGGACTGGGTGCGTTCGTAGAGAAAAATCCCGGTGTGATTTCGTGGCACGAGCTTTCGCATTAATTGCACTAGTTCACCCTGTTTTGCATCGAGTTTCATGCGGTTACGAAACGATCCCGAATGCACCCAAACACTATGCAACGCACCAAAACATGAGTTTAGGGTCCAATGGAGTGGATTGGGTGCGTTCGTTGCAAAAAATCACGACGTGACTTCGTGGCACGTACTTTTGCATTAATTGCACCAGTTCACACTGTTTTGCACTGAGTTTCATGCAGTTACGAAACGATCCCAAATGCTCCCAAACACTATGCAGTGCACCAAAACATGAGTTTAGGGTCCAATGTGGTGGATTGGGTGCGTTCATTGTGAAAAATCCTGACGTGACTTCGTGACACGAACTTTTGCATTAATTGCACCAGTTCAAGGCAAGAAGGGTAAAAAGTCAAAGAAGTCAAGGGGTATAATAGTAAAATAGTTTCAGCAGACAAGGATTGGTGAGAAGAAGTCCTAAAACTCGACCAGTTCTATCTAGGCTTCGTCCTACAGTCGATACGGCTCTGATACCACTCTGTAACACCCGGTTTATAAAAGAACATAAACCAAGCAATCATATACGTGCCAGGATCAAGTCACACGTATATACAACAGAATGAACAGTATATCATAGCACATATCACGTAAAAAGATATAATAAAGCGAATACGAATGTTATTTATTACAATAATGACAAAATGTCTGATACAGCGGAAGCGAAGTACAAAATACGATAAAGCTCTCCGAAGCTGAAGCAGGGCGCCACAGGGACGTCGACTGGGAGACGAAGCACCTAGAAGTCCTCGTAGTCCTGGTAGCGCTGGACGAACTCCCTCGTGTCGGCAGGAACTGAGCAGCAGTAGCGTAGCCAAGAGGAAAAAGTAGAGAAGAGGCAAGGGTGAGTACACAACTTGTACTCAACAAGTATAACACAAACTATGAGGCTCTAGGCTGGCTGACTCAACTGCATTAGCTTTTAAGTGTTGGCAAAATTTTATTAAAGCTATTTACTACGAGTTGATGAATTACCATTTACCCAGTTACATAGTAATTAATCAGAATTAATTATACTACTACTGAGAACCATACCAAAACCAAGCCACCAAGGTAACCCCGAGAAGCACCTCCCTCGTCGGAAGGAGATAACTTCACTAATCAAAAGGAGGATCTGGGCCGCTCATAACCGCGAGCACGGCTAGTATACCAGTTTTACACTCTGCAGAGGTTGCACATCTTTACCCACAAGTCGTGAGCTACGCCAGTTGTTCATCACACTTCCTTAGGTGAGATGACTAGCGGCTCACTACGAGGCCTTTAAAAAGAATCTCGTTGGTAAGGCGTAACCGCGAGAGTTAGGTCGGCGACGATGGGGCCCACCTCCGGGGGTACAAGCACAGGAGCGCAATCCAAGCACAGACCAAGCCGGAGGAGCAGGGACCATTGAAGCTTACTACTCTTGCCCCGCAGGTAAGTTACTCCAAACCAAAAAGATCTAATTATTACGCCAAGTCTATCCCATTCTAGCCTTGTGGTAGCGCTGTTGTCCCAGGTTGTCGCTCTATGAACCGGTCCTTATGGAGAGTGGCCAACCAAGCACTAAGCACCGTGCTGGCCCCCTAAACCATGTTTCTAACAAAACCAGTTTTAACGAGAAGTGAGCCACTCAAGCCACACAGAGTGCCACTCTCAGAATTAAATTCAAGTAAACCATTAATCAAATTAATTAAAAAGGACCAAAGTGTGTTATAGCGCAGCAACCTAGCACAACTAACCAAAATGCAACCCAAGGATATATATAAAGGATATAAAGTGGCTAGGAAATCCTTAAAGGCATACAGTATTAAAATGCAGTATGAAAATGTATTTAAAAGTGATGGGTTGTTCATGTTATACTTGCCTTCCTCGTATTGCTCTGGCTGCTGCTCAAAGTGCTCGGAAGACGGCTGCTCCGGGTACTGGTACTGGGGCTCCTCAGGTAGCTCAGCGTCTACTCACGAACACATGGCCAAAACAAAGCATGATAATAAGCAGACAAGCAAACTCTAACAAAAGCTAAAGAACAGTACATCAATACACAAAAACAGCGCACAAAACTACTCTAGAACTATTCTACGCGTTACAACGATCGCGTGGACATAAAGAACGCTAAAAACGGAGCTAAAACGCATTTCCTAGGCCAAAAACAAGTCCTAGGGGCTTATTTGTAAGAAAACTGAAGTTTCAGGGGCTTTTCTGCTAAAACCGAGGGCCTGGACGTAATTAAACCTTAGTTCCAGGGTCTAGCATGCAAAAACGCCAAGGGTGGACGGCGGGTTCAAAAACTACAAAGCTCAGGGGCTAAAGTGTTAAAAACTGGACCTGGATATAATTATTTTTCAACGCGCTAGGACTGCGGGTTGATATCTAGTAAACCGAGGGTCTCTTTAACAATTTTAACAAGCCGAACCGGTATCCTCAGATCTGATCTGTTGGATTCAGATCTGGCGGCTCAGATCTAAATGGGGCAAGATCTAATCTGGATCGTTGGCTACGGATCTGACGACTGAGGTGAAAAGGGGCACAGGAGGCGGCGGTGGGCTGCCGCCGGCGACGAATCCCGCGGCGGCGCTCGCCAGGGACTCGCCGGAGCTTGCTAATCCGGCGTTCTGGGGCTCATTTCGGCCTATGGTTTGTCCTGGGAGGTAGTACGCCTCATGATTAAACCACTGGTGGTGTTTTGGAGGTGGTTTGGGGCTCCGAGCGCGATCCCCGTCGGAGATGGCGGCTCGGCGGCGGCAGGGAACGCCGGGGAGCTCGCGCTGGGCAGTTCTGAGGCTGGGATCGGGGTCTGAGGGTTCGGCATGCGTGCGCAGGGCCAGCGTAGGCCATGGCAGGGCACGGCGGGGCTAGGCAGCACTGCGGCAAGGTCTGCCGCGGCGGAGCGGGGCATGTGCGGCGGCGGGAGCGCCGGCGTGCGAGGTCCAGGCTCCAAAGTGCACCACGGGTTAAACTAGCTAGCGCAAAAGCAAAAGAAGACCAGGCTAGCGCTCACCGAGGGTTTGAATTGGGGAAAGGACCGGCGCAGGGGTGCTGACGGCGAAGTCCGGCGACGGCGCTCCGGGCTGCACGCTGGCGGAGTCGGTGTAGCGGTGCTCCGGTCCTCTGGACTCCACGAATCGACTCGTGGAGTTCCTGCGAGGAAGTCACGGCGGTCAGGTCGGCCTGGGAGGCTCCGACGGTGTAGAATTGTCTCGGCGGAGCCGCTTACCGGCGGTGGGTGCTCTGCTCTGGGCAAGGCGGCGGCGCTAGGGTTTGCGGCGGCGATTGTGAGGCGAGGTGGGGAGTAGGGGGTCCGCGGGGGCGCTACTTATAGTGCGGCGGCCAACTTGGGCGTGCGTGCCCGGGATGGAACCTCGCCGAGATTTGCGGGCGGGGATCTCGGCCGGGCGTTGCGGGAGGAAGGTGACGATGCTGACGGCTGGGCCCGGGCTGGCAGGGGCGGGGCGCGTGTTCTGCGGCTGCTGCGCGAGCGGGCTCGGGGTTGGGTCTCTGGCGCGTGGGCCGCGCAGCGGTCTGCGGGAGAGGGGCGCCGACAAGCGGGCCAGCCTTGTCAGTGGCAAGGTGTTGATGCGGGCGAGCGGAAGCGCTGGCTGCGTCGCTGGCGGGTGGGACCGGTGGATCAGGGCGGACGACGCGCGGCGCGGGCGAGCGAGCTGCTGCGCGAGCGGGGGTGCTGGGCTGGCTGAGGCGCTGGGCTGGAGCGGATTGGGCCGCGCGTGGAGGAGTGGTGCGCTCGCGGGCTGAAGGTGGCGTGCGGGCTGGGCCGAAGTGGGCCCGCGGAAAGGGAGAGGGCTTGGGCTGCTGGGTTGGGTTTTGTTTTGGGTTTTTCCTTTCTATTTCTAAGCTTTTCTCCTACTAAATCAAATAAGGTTTGAATTCAAATACCAATTTGAATTCAACTACACTCAAACAATTAAAGTTATGCACCAGCATGAATGCAACACAAAAAATTTAAACCTATGATAAATTTTAATTACTTAAGGAACAGAAAATTAGACTAAATGCCAACTAAACACAATAAACCTTAGAAATTTAAATAAAGCCAATTAAATTTATTAATAAATGAGGAAATTTAAATTAGGGTGTTACATACCCTACCCCCTTACAGAAATCTCGTCCTGAGATTTAGCTGGGCTGGCTAGCAAAGAGATCTGGATAGGTCTTCTTCAACTCATCTTCTCGCTCCCATGTAGCCTCAGCTTCACTATGATGACTCCACTGAACTCTGCACATTTTGATGCGCTTGTTCCGAGTAACCCTCTCTGATGTCTCCAGAATCTTCACCGGATGCTCAGTATAAGTCAGATCTTCCTGGACATCTACTCCATCCAGTGGTGCCTGCTCCTCGGGTACTCGCAAACACCTCTTCAGCTGAGATATATGGAAGACATCATGAACTCCTGAGAGGCTAAGAGGTAACTCCAGGCGATAAGCAACTTCGCCTTTCCGCTCTAGCACCTTAAATGGCCCCACATACCGAGGTGCTAACTTCCCTTTGACATTGAATCTGCGGATTCCTCTCATCGGAGACACCTTCAGGTATACATAATCACCGACACTGAAAGTCAGGTCTCTCCGTTTGCCATCAGCATAGCTCTTCTGCCTGCTCTGTGCAATCCTCAGATTTTCTCGCACAGCCTGAACCATCTGCTCTGCATCATCTATGATCTCAGGGCCAAAGAGCTGCTTCTCACCGATCTGATCCCAATAGAGAGGAGTCCTGCACTTTCTGCCATACAATGCCTCGAAGGGTGACTTCTTCAGACTGGCCTGATAGCTGTTGTTATATGAAAACTCAGCATAAGACAGGCACTTATCCCAGCTAGTACCATACTGAATAGCACAAGCTCTCAGCATATCCTCCAACACTTGGTTGGTCCTCTCTGTCTGCCCATCTGTCTGAGGGTGATAAGCCGTACTGAAATGCAGCTTCGTATCCAACGAGTCATGGAGCTGCTCCCAGAACTGAGAAGTGAACTGAGACCCTCTGTCAGATATAATCTTCTTCGGCACACCATGCAAGCAGACAATCCGAGAGATGTACAACTCTGCAAGTCTAGCGCCGGAGTAAGTAGTGTTCACCGGAATGAAGTGAGCAACCTTCGTCAATCGATCCACTACTACCCAAATGGAGTTGTACCCTTTCTGAGTACGAGGCAATCCAACAATGAAGTCCATAGTGATTTCCTCCCATTTCCACTCTGGAATCTTCAAAGGCTGTAATAGACCTGCTGGCCTCTGATGCTCAGCCTTGACACGCTGACAGGTGTCACAAATAGCCACGTACTCTGCCACTGAACGCTTCATCCCATACCACCAGAAACGTTCCTTCAGATCATAGTACATCTTCGTGCTGCCCGGATGAATAGAGTAAGCTGTATCATGGGCCTCACTCAGAATCAACTTCCGGAGATCCTTCACATCTGGCACACAGATCCGGTTCTTGTACCACAAAGTACCCTGATCATCCTCTCTGAAATGAGGAGCCTTGCCCTTCTTGAGCAACTCACGAATCTCCTGCAGCTTCTCATCATCTTTCTGATGCTGCCTGATCTCTGACTCTAGAGTCGGCACTGCCTCAAATGCTGCACTGGAGGTATGATGCAAGAAGCCCAGACTCAACTGCTCGAACTCCTCGCATAACTCTGGGGCCATCTGGAAAGCCACGGCCATGTTGACATAACTTCTTCTGCTCAGAGCATCTGCTACAACATTGGCCTTGCCCGGATGATAGTGAATCTCCAGATCATAGTCCTTGACCAACTCTAGCCATCTTCTCTGCCGCATGTTCAGCTCATTCTGCGTGAAAATGTACTTGAGGCTCTTGTGATCAGTGTAGATATCACACCGCTGCCCATACAAGTAATGCCTCCAAATCTTCAGAGCATGCACAACTGCGGCTAACTCAAGATCATGAGTAGGATAGTTCAGCTCATGCCGACGTAACTGCCGTGAAGCATAAGCTATCACTCTGCCCTCCTGCATCAGAACACACCCAAGACCATCCTTCGAAGCATCACAATATACCGTGAACCTCTTCGTCTGGTCTGGCAGAGTCAGGACTGGCGCCGTAGTCAACCTCTTCTTCAGCTCATCGAAGGCTCTCTGACGCTCATCAGTCCATACGAAAGCCACATTCTTCTCCAGCAAAGAAGTCAAAGGCTTTGCGATCTTGGAGAAATTCTCAATGAACCTCCGATAATATCCTGCTAAGCCCAAGAAAGATCTGACTTCCTTCACTGTCTGCGGTGTCTCCCACTCGAGCACATCCTTCACCTTGCTCGGATCAACAGCAATGCCTCCCTGAGAGATAACATGACCGAGGAATGGAACCTCGTCAATCCAGAACTCGCACTTGCTGAACTTGGCATACAACTGATGCTCTCTCAGTCTCTGCAATACGAGTCTCAGATGCTCCTCATGCTCTTCTTCTGTCTTGGAGAAGATCAGAATATCATCAATAAAGATTACCACGAAGACATCCAGATAATCCATGAAGACCATGTTCATCAGGTGCATGAAGTAAGCCGGGGCATTAGTCAAGCCGAAGGACATGACTGTATACTCATATAGCCCGTACTTGCAGGTGAATGCCGTCTTCGGAATATCCCCAGGACGGATCCTCAGCTAAAAATATCCCGAACGAAGATCAATCTTCGAGAATATACGAGCACCTCGAAGCAGATCGAAGAGATCCTCAATACGGGGCAGTGGATGCTTGTTCTTGATAGTGACTGCATTCAGCTCACGATAATCCACACACATCCTCTTCGAGCCATCCTTCTTATCTACCAGCAACAACGGAAAAGCCCAAGGAGAGAAGCTGCGACGGATATAGCCCTTGGCTAGCAACTCATCAATAGTCTTCTTAACTTCTTCATGCTCTATAGGCTCCATACGGTAGGGCCGCTTTGCAATAGGAGCTGTGCCAGGCAAGAGATCAATACAAAACTCAATGGCGCGTTCAGGCGGCATACCTGGCAAATCATCCGGAAAGACATCCGGGAATTCAGACACCACGCGAATACCGTCCGTGGGTCTAGCCTCCATCTGATGAAGAAATCCAGAAGGCTCTACTGCACTGATAACAACCTCTTGGCCACTGGAAGATGATAACAAGACTGTCCTCTGAGCACAATCTATCCGAACTCCCCATTTGGCCAGAGTCTCCATTCCCAGAATGACATCAATGCCCTTGGTGTCTAGCACCATCAGATCAGTACAGAACTCTACTCCCCTCAAAGAAACACTGACTCTCGGGCAGTAAGTGTGAGACCTCAACTGTCCTCCCGGTGAAGATACTAACAGGCACCTCTTTAATGTGCTAGTATGAATACCATGATGCTCAACAAAAGACTGAGTAATGAAGGAATGCGTAGCACCAGTATCAAAAAGCACTGTAGCTGGATATGAATTAACCATGAACGTACCAATAACCACGTTGGGAGCCTCGGCAACTGACTCGGCCGTCACGTGGTTCACCCTGCCCTGTGCTGGCGCCCTCGGCTGAGCTGGGTGCCCCTGCTGTCCCGCCTGCGCCTTCCGGGGGCAAGCGTTGGCGTAGTGCCCCGGCTGGCCGCAGTGAAAGCAGGTGCGAGGTGGTCCCTGAGCCTGCTGTCCGGTAGGAGCTGCCGGACGTGGAGCCTGCGGTGCCGGTGGAGCACGAGCCGGAGGTGCCGGTAACCTCTGGCCCTGACCTGCCTGCTGTCGAGGTGGGTACTGCTGCGGTGGCCTCTGCTGGTACTGCTGAGGAGGCCGGTACTGAGGCTGGTACTGCTGGGGCTGCTGGAGTCGAGGACGAGTGTTGCTGCCGGAAGCAACGGGGACAACCTTCCTCTTCTTGTCCTCCATCTCCAAGTGCTTGCGCTCAGTGTTGAGCGCACTGTCAACCAGATGGTTGAAGTCGTCGAAGCGGAGGTTGAGCAGCGCGTACTGGAGGTAGTCCTCAAGACCCTCCATGAAGTGCTCCTGCTTCTTGCGGTCATCCGCAACCTCGGCAGGGGCGTAGTGAGCCAGCTGAAGAAAGCGATCACGATACTCCGTGACCGACATAGTCCCCTGAATTCACAAAGACAGATAGATATCGGAAGATTAACTCAAGATTCATAAGGATAGAACAAGGGCATTAGCTCAAAAGAAACCGCTGAATGATTATACTTAAGATTACCTGCTTCAGTGCAAGGAACTCCTTCTGCTTCATCTTCATAACGCCCGCGGGGACGTTGTGGCTACGGAAACGCTCCCTGAACTGGAGCCAAGTGAGGGACTCGCGGTCGTGAACTGGGTGGGACTCCCACCAGTCCAAAGCTGCCCCTCGCAGCTGTCCTGCTGCGTACAAGACGCGCTCACGATCATCGCACTGGGCGATGTCCAGCTGATGCTCCACTGCACGGAGCCAGTCGTCGGCCTGAAGAGGGTCGGACGTGTGAGAAAACGTCGGCGGATGACCCCTCAGGAACTCTGCACGCCTGTCGCGTGGCTGCGGCGGTGGAGGAGGCGGAGGCTGAGTGTGAGCGTGCTGAAGAGCCTGAACGGTGTTGTTCAGGGTAGCCATCATCTGCATCTGGAGCTGGAAGTACTGCTCCGGAGTCAAGGGTGGAGGCATCGGGATCCCGGTACCCTGGTTGTTCTGACCCTGCTGCTGGCCAGAACCGGAACCGGTGCTCCTGGTGTTCACCATCTGATTTGAACAAAAGATTTCACGAGTAAGGATATTGCAGGAATAAATTCAGATGGATATGAATACTCTTTGCGGAAAAAGACTCAGCCATGATAAAGTAGATAGGATAGAGTTGACTGTTTTACCCCCAACGATCTAACTCATTTTATTAATTAGTTAACTTTAACATCTGAGTGATTTTCTTTAAGCAAATTTAAACCACTAAGCTATGCAATCAGTTAAAAATCCAAATCAGGCATGTAGCATAATAACAAGCAGACAATTTTCACAACTTAGCCGAGTTTAGCAATAGACTCGACTAACACAACGCGTCGCAGAACGTGCTATCGTGTTATTATAAAAAGGTCTCCTAGCTATGCTCATGGTGGTCAGATGACTGATTCAGGCCAAAATCTACGAAACTATTCTTCAGAGAGAAAAATCAAGGCAAGAAGGGTAAAAAGTCAAAGAAGTCAAGGGGTATAATAGTAAAATAGTTTCAGCAGACAAGGATTGGTGAGAAGAAGTCCTAAAACTCGACCAGTTCTATCTAGGCTTCGTCCTACAGTCGATACGGCTCTGATACCACTCTGTAACACCCGGTTTATAAAAGAACATAAACCGAGCAATCATATACGTGCCAGGATCAAGTCACACGTATATACAACAGAATGAACAGTATATCATAGCACATATCACGTAAAAAGATATAATAAAGCGAATACGAATGTTATTTATTACAATAATGACAAAATGTCTGATACAGCGGAAGCGAACTACAAAATACGATAAAGCTCTCCGAAGCTGAAGCAGGGCGCCACAGGGACGTCGACTGGGAGACGAAGCACCTAGAAGTCCTCGTAGTCCTGGTAGCGCTGGACGAACTCCCTCGTGTCGGCAGGAACTGAGCAGCAGTAGCGTAGCCAAGAGGAAAAAGTAGAGAAGAGGCAAGGGTGAGTACACAACTTGTACTCAACAAGTATAACACAAACTATGAGGCTCTAGGCTGGCTGACTCAACTGCATTAGCTTTTAAGTGTTGGCAAAATTTTATTAAAGCTATTTACTACGAGTTGATGAATTACCATTTACCCAGTTACATAGTAATTAATCAGAATTAATTATACTACTACTGAGAACCATACCAAAACCAAGCCACCAAGGTAACCCCGAGAAGCACCTCCCTCGTCGGAAGGAGATAACTTCACTAATCAAAAGGAGGAT
Organism: Panicum virgatum; assembly: GCF_016808335.1. Taxonomy (NCBI): domain Eukaryota; kingdom Viridiplantae; phylum Streptophyta; class Magnoliopsida; order Poales; family Poaceae; genus Panicum; species Panicum virgatum. The sequence continues at coordinate 26,383,286 of NC_053150.1, read as the reverse complement.
CTGGGCCGCTCATAACCGCGAGCACGGCTAGTATACCAGTTTTACACTCTGCAGAGGTTGCACATCTTTACCCACAAGTCGTGAGCTACGCCAGTTGTTCATCACACTTCCTTAGGTGAGATGACTAGCGACTCACTACGAGGCCTTTAAAAAGAATCTCGTTGGTAAGGCGTAACCGCGAGAGTTAGGTCGGGGACGATGGGGCCCACCTCCGGGGGTACAAGCACAGGAGCGCAATCCAAGCACAGACCAAGCCGGAGGAGCAGGGACCATTGAAGCTTACTACTCTTGCCCCGCAGGTAAGTTACTCCAAACCAAAAAGATCTAATTATTACGCCAAGTCTATCCCATTCTAGCCTTGTGGTAGCGCTGTTGTCCCAGGTTGTCGCTCTATGAACCGGTCCTTATGGAGAGTGGCCAACCAAGCACTAAGCACCGTGCTGGCCCCCTAAACCATGTTTCTAACAAAACCAGTTTTAACGAGAAGTGAGCCACTCAAGCCACACAGAGTGCCACTCTCAGAATTAAATTCAAGTAAACCATTAATCAAATTAATTAAAAAGGACCAAAGTGTGTTATAGCGCAGCAACCTAGCACAACTAACCAAAATGCAACCCAAGGATATATATAAAGGATATAAAGTGGCTAGGAAATCCTTAAAGGCATACAGTATTAAAATGCAGTATGAAAATGTATTTAAAAGTGATGGGTTGTTCATGTTATACTTGCCTTCCTCGTACTGCTCTGGCTGCTGCTCAAAGTGCTCGGAAGACGGCTGCTCCGGGTACTGGTACTGGGGCTCCTCAGGTAGCTCAGCGTCTACTCACGAACACATGGCCAAAACAAAGCATGATAATAAGCAGACAAGCAAACTCTAACAAAAGCTAAAGAACAGTACATCAATACATAAAAACAGCTCACAAAACTACTCTAGAACTATTCTATGCGTTACAACGATCGCGTGGACATAAAGAACGCTAAAAACGGAGCTAAAACGCATTTCCTAGGCCAAAAACAAGTCCTAGGGGCTTATTTGTAAGAAAACTGAAGTTTCAGGGGCTTTTCTGCTAAAACCGAGGGCCTAGACGTAATTAAACCTTAGTTCCAGGGTCTAGCATGCAAAAACGCCAAGGGTGGATGGCGGGTTCAAAAACTACAAAGCTCAGGGGCTAAAGTGTTAAAAACTGGACCTGGATATAATTATTTTTCAACGCGCTAGGACTGCGGGTTGATATCTAGTAAACCGAGGGTCTCTTTAACAATTTTTCCAAGCCGAACCGGTATCCTCAGATCTGATCCGTTGGATTCAGATCTGGCGGCTCAGATCTAAATGGGGCAAGATCTAATCTGGATTGTTGGCTACGGATCTGACGGCTGAGGTGAAAAGGGGCACAGGAGGCGGCGGTGGGCTGCCGCCGGCGACGAATCCCGCGGCGGCGCTCGCCAGGGACTCGCCGGAGCTTGCTAATCCGGCGTTCTGGGGCTCGTTTCGGCCTACGGTTTGTCCTGGGAGGTAGTACGCCTCATGATTAAACCACTGGTGGTGTTTTGGAGGTGGTTTGGGGCTCCGAGCGCGATCCCCGTCGGAGATGGCGGCTCGGCGGCGGCAGGGAACGCCGGGGAGCTCGCGCTGGGCAGTTCTGAGGCTGGGATCGGGGTCTGAGGGTTCGGCATGTGTGCGCAGGGCCAGCGCAGGCCATGGCAGGGCACGACGGGGCTAGGCAGCACTGCAGCAAGGTCTGCCGCGGCGGAGCGGGGCATGTGCGGCGGAGGGAGCGCCGGCGTGCGAGGACCAGGCTCCAAAGTGCACCACGGGTTAAACTAGCTAGCGCAAAAGCAAAAGAAGACCAGGCTAGCGCTCACCGAGGGTTTGAATTGGGGAAAGGACCGGCGCAGGGGTGCTGACGGCGAAGTCCGGCGACGGCGCTCCGGGCTGCACGCTGGCGGAGTCGGTGTAGCGGTGCTCCGGTCCTCTGGACTCCACGAATCGACTCGTGGAGTTCCTGCGAGGAAGTCACGGCGGTCAGGTCGGCCTGGGAGGCTCCGACGGTGTAGAATTGTCTCGGCGGAGCCGCTTACCGGCGGTGGGTGCTCTGCTCTGGGCAAGGCGGCGGCGCTAGGGTTTGCGGCGGCGATTGTGAGGCGAGGTGGGGAGTAGGGGGTCCGCGGGGGCGCTACTTATAGGGCGGCGGCCAACTTGGGCGTGCGTGCCCGGGATGGAACCTCGCCGAGATTTGCGGGCGGGGATCTCGGCCGGGCGTTGCGGGAGGAAGGTGACGATGCTGACGGCTGGGCCCGGGCTGGCAGGGGCGGGGCGCGTGTTCTGCGGCTGCTGCGCGAGCGGGCTCGGGGTTGGGTCTCTGGCGCGTGGGCCGCGCAGCGGTCTGCGGGAGAGGGGCGCCGACAAGCGGGCCAGCCTTGTCAGTGGCAAGGCGTTGATGCGGGCGAGCGGAAGCGCTGGCTGCGTCGCTGGCGGGTGGGACCGGTGGATCAGGGCGGACGACGCGCGGCGCGGGCGAGCGAGCTGCTGCGCGAGCGGGGGTGCTGGGCTGGCTGAGGCGCTGGGCTGGAGCGGATTGGGCCGCGCGTGGAGGAGTGGTGCGCTCGCGGGCTGAAGGTGGCGTGCGGGCTGGGCCGAAGTGGGCCCGCGGAAAGGGAGAGGGCTTGGGCTGCTGGGTTGGGTTTTGTTTTGGGTTTTTCCTTTCTATTTCTAAGCTTTTCTCCTACTAAATCAAACAAGGTTTGAATTCAAATACCAATTTGAATTCAACCACACTCAAACAATTAAAGTTATGCACCAGCATGAATGCAACACAAAAAATTTAAACCTATGATAAATTTTAATTACTTAAGGAACAGAAAATTAGACTAAATGCCAACTAAACACAATAAACCTTAGAAATTTAAATAAAGCCAATTAAATTTATTAATAAATGAGGAAATTTAAATTAGGGTGTTACAAACCCAAACACTATGAAACTTACCAAAACATGAGTTTAGGGTCCAATGGGGTGGATTGGGTGCGTTCGTTGCGAAAAATCCCGACGTGACTTCGTGGCACGAACTTTTGCATTAATTGCACCAGTTCACCCTATTTTGCATCGAGTTTCATGGAGTTACGAAATGATCCCAAATGCACCCAAACACTATACAACGCACCAAAACATGAGTTTAGGGTGCAATGGAGCGGATTGGGTGCGTTCGTTACGAAAAATCCGAACGTGACTTCGTGGCACGAACTTTTGATTTAATTGCACCAGTTCACTCTGTTTTGCACCGAGTTTCTTGCAGTTATAAAACGATCCCAAATACACCCAAACACTATGCAACGGACCAAAACATGAGTTTAGGGTCTAATGGGGTGGACTGGTTGCGTTCGTAGAGAAAAATCCCGGTGTGATTTCGTGGCACGAGCTTTCGCATTAATTGCACTAGTTCACCCTGTTTTGCATCGAGTTTCATGCGGTTACGAAACGATCCCGAATGCACCCAAATACTATGCAACGCACCAAAACATGAGTTTAGGGTCCAATGGAGTGGATTGGGTGCGTTCGTTGCAAAAAATGCCGACGTGACTTTGTGGCACATACTTTTGCATTAATTGCACCAGTTCACACTATTTTGCACTGAGTTTCATGCAGTTATGAAACGATCCCAAATGCTCCCAAACACTATGCAGCTCACCAAAATATGAGTTTAGGGTCCAATGAGGTGGATTGGGTGCGTTCGTTGTGGAAAATCCCGACGTGACTTCGTGGCACGAACTTTTGCATTAATTTCACCAGTTCACACCGTTTTGCACCGAGTTTTATACAGTTACGAAACGATAATAGATGAACCCAAACACTATGAAACATACCAAAACATGACTTTAGGGTCCAATGGGGTGGATTGGGTGCGTTCGTTGTGAAAAATCCCGACGTGACTTCGTGGCACAAACTTTTGCATTAATTGCACCAGTTCAGACCGTTTTGCACCGAGTTTTATGAAGTTACGAAATGATAATAGATGAACCCAAACACTATGAAACATACCAAAACATGACTTTGGGTGCGTTCGTTGCGTAAAATCCCGACGTGACTTCGTGGCACGAACTTTTGCATTAATTGCACCAGTTCACCCTATTTTGCATCGAGTTTCATGGAGTTACGAAATGATCCCAAATGCACCCAAACACTCTACAACGCACCAAAACATGAGTTTAGGGTCCAATGGGGCGGATTAGGTGCGTTCGTTGCGAAAAATCCGAACGTGGCTTCGTGGCACGAACCTTTGATTTAATTGCACCAGTTCAATCTGTTTTGCACCGAGTTTCATGCAGTTATGGAACGATCCCAAATGCACCCAAACACTATGCAACGGACCAAAACATGAGTTTAGGGTCTAATGGGGTGGACTGGGTTCGTTCGTAGAGAAAAATTCCGGCGTGATTTCATGGCACGAGCTTTCGCATTAATTGCACTAGTTCACCCTGTTTTGCATCCAGTTTCGTGCGGTTACGAAACGATCCCGAATGCACCCGAACACTATGCAACACACCAAAACATGAGTTTAGGGTCCAATGGAGTGGATTGGGTGCGTTCTTTGCAAATAATCCCTACGTGACTTCGTGGCATGTACTTTTGCATTAATTGCACCAGTTCACACTGTTTTGCACTGAGTTTCATGCAGTTACGAAACGATCCCAAATGCTCCCAAACACTATGTAGCGCACCAAAACATGAGTTTAGGGTCCAATGTGGTGGATTGGGTGCGTTCGTTGTGAAAAATCCTGACGTGACTTCGTGGCACGAAATTTTGCATTAATTGCACCAGTTCACTATGTTTTGCACCGAGTTTCTTGCAGTTATGAAACGATCCCAAATGCACCCAAACACAATGCTACGGACCAAACATGAGTTTTGGGTTTAATGGGGTGGACTGGGTGCGTTGGTAGAGAAAAATCCTAGTGTGATTTCGTGACACGAACTTTCGCATTAATTGCACTAGTTCACCCTGTTTTGCATCGAGTTTCATGCGGTTACGAAACGATCCCGAATGCATCCCAACACTATGCAACGCACCAAAACATGAGTTTAGGGTCCAATGGAGTGGATTGGGTGCGTTCGTTCCAAAAAATCCCGACGTGACTTTGTGGCACATACTTTTGCAGTAATTGCACAAGTTCACACTGTTTTGCACTGAGTTTCATGTAGTTATGAAACGATCCCAAATGCTCCCAAAAACTATGCAGCGCACCAAAACATGAGTTTAGGGTCCAATGTGGTGGATTGGGTTCGTTCATTGTGAAAAATCCCGACGTGACTTCGTGGCACGAACTTTTGCATTAATTGCACCAGTTCACACCGTTTTGCACCGAGTTTTATGCAGTTACGAATCGATAATAGATGAACCCAAACACTATGAAACATACCAAAACATGACTTTAGGGTCCAATGGGGTGGATTGGGTGCGATCGATGCGAAAAATTCCGACGTGACTTCGTGGCACGAACTTTTGCATTAATTGCACCAGTTCACCCTATTTTGCATCAAGTTTCATGGAGTTACGAAATGATCCCAAATGCACCCAAACACTATACAACGCACCAAAACATGAGTTTAGGGTCCAATGGAGTGGATTGGGTGCGTTCATTGTAAAAAATCCCGACGTGACTTCCTGGCACGAACTTTTGCTTTAATTGCACAAGTTCACACTGTTTTGCACTGAGTTTCATGCAGTTATGAAACGATCCCAAATGCTCCCAAACACTATGCAGCGCACCAAAATATGAGTTTAGGGTCCAATGTGGTGGATTGGGTGCGTTCGTTGTGAAAAATCCCGACGTGACTTCGTGGCACGAACTTTTGCAATAATTTCACCAGTTCACACCGTTTTGCACCGAGTTTTATACAGTTACGAAACGATAATAGATGAACCCAAACACTATGAAACATACCAAAACATGACTTTAGGGTCCAATGGGGTGGATTGGGTGCGTTCGTTGTGAAAAATCCCGACGTGACTTCGTGGCACAAACTTTTGCATTAATTGCACCAGTTCAGACCATTTTGCACCGAGTTTTATGAAGTTACGAAATGATAATAGATGAACCCAAACACTATGAAACATACCAAAACATGACTTTGGGTGCGTTCGTTGCGAAAAATTCCGACGTGACTTTGTGGCACGAACTTTTGCATTAATTGCACCAGTTCACCCTATTTTGCATCGAGTTTCATGGAGTTATGAAATGATCCCAAATGCACCCAAGCACTCTACAACGCACCAAAACATGAGTTTAGGGTCCAATGGGGCGGATTGGGTATGTTCGTTGCGAAAACTCCGAACGTGGCTTCGTGGCACAAACTTTTGATTTAATTGCACCAGTTCAATCTGTTTTGCACCGAGTTTCATGCAGTTATGGAACGATCCCAAATGCACCCAAACACTATGCAACGGACCAAAACATGAGTTTAGGGTCTAATGGGGTGGACTGGGTGCGTTCGTAGAGAAAAATCCCGGCGTGATTTCGTGGCACGAGCTTTCGCATTAATTGCACTAGTTCACCCTGTTTTGCATCCAGTTTCGTGCGGTTACGAAACGATCCCGAATGCACCCGAACACTATACAACACACCAAAACATGAGTTTAGGGTCCAATGGAGTGGATTGGGTGCGTTCTTTGCAAATAATCCCTACGTGACTTCGTGGCATGTACTTTTGCATTAATTGCACCAGTTCACACTGTTTTGCACTGAGTTTCATGCAGTTACGAAACGATCCCAAATGTTCCCAAACACTATGCAGCGCACCAAAACATGAGTTTAGGGTCCAATGTGGTGGATTGGGTGCGTTCCTTGTGAAAAATCCTAACGTGACTTCGTGGCACGAAATTTTGCATTAATTGCACCAGTTCACTATGTTTTGCACCGAGTTTCTTGCAGTTATGAAACGATCCCAAATGCACCCAAACACAATGCTACGGACCAAACATGAGTTTAGGGTTTAATGGGGTGGACTGGGTGCGTTGGTAGAGAAAAATCCCAGTGTGATTTCGTGGCACGAACTTTCGCATTAATTGCACTAGTTCACCCTGTTTTGCATCGAGTTTCATGCGGTTACGAAACGATCCCGAATACATCCCAACACTATGCAACGCACCAAAACATGAGTTTAGGGTCCAATGGAGTGGATTGGGTGCGTTCATTCCAAAAAATCCCGACGTGACTTTGTGGCACATACTTTTGCAGTAATTGCACAAGTTCACACTGTTTTGCACTGAGTTTCATGTAGTTATGAAACGATCCCAAATGCTCCCAAAAACTATGCAGCATACCAAAACATGAGTTTAGGGTCCAATGTGGTGGATTGGGTTCGTTCATTGTGAAAAATCCCGACGTGACTTCGTGGCACGAACTTTTGCATTAATTGCACCAGTTCACACCGTTTTGCACCGAGTTTTATGCAGTTACGAATCGATAATAGATGAACCCAAACACTATGAAACATACCAAAACATGACTTTAGGGTCCAATGGGGTGGATTGGGTGCGATCGATGCGAAAAATTCCGACGTGACTTCGTGGCACGAACTTTTGCATTAATTGCACCAGTTCACCCTATTTTGCATCGAGTTTCATGGAGTTACGAAATGATCCCAAATGCACCCAAACACTATACAACGCACCAAAACATGAGTTTAGGGTCCAATGGAGTGGATTGGGTGCGTTCATTGTAAAAAATCCCGACGTGACTTGCTGGCACGAACTTTTGCTTTAATTGCACAAGTTCACACTGTTTTGCACTGAGTTTCATGCAGTTATGAAACGATCCCAAATGCTCCCAAACACTATGCAGCGCACCAAAATATGAGTTTAGGGTCCAATGTGGTGGATTGGGTGCGTTCGTTGTGAAAAATCCCGACGTGACTTCGTGGCACGAACTTTTGCATTAATTGCACTAGTTCACCCTGTTTTGCATCCAGTTTCGTGCGGTTACGAAACGATCCCGAATGCACCCGAACACTATACAACACACCAAAACATGAGTTTAGGGTCCAATGGAGTGGATTGGGTGCGTTCTTTGCAAATAATCCCTACGTGACTTCGTGGCATGTACTTTTGCATTAATTGCACCAGTTCACACTGTTTTGCACTGAGTTTCATGCAGTTACGAAACGATCCCAAATGCTCCCAAACACTATGCAGCGCACCAAAACATGAGTTTAGGGTCCAATGTGGTGGATTGGGTGCGTTCCTTGTGAAAAATCCTAACGTGACTTCGTGGCACGAAATTTTGCATTAATTGCACCAGTTCACTATGTTTTGCACCGAGTTTCTTGCAGTTATGAAACGATCCCAAATGCACCCAAACACAATGCTACGGACCAAACATGAGTTTAGGGTTTAATGGGGTGGACTGGGTGCGTTGGTATAGAAAAATCCCAGTGTGATTTCGTGGCACGAACTTTCGCATTAATTGCACTAGTTCACCCTGTTTTGCATCGAGTTTCATGCGGTTACGAAACGATCCCGAATGCATCCCAACACTATGCAACGCACCAAAACATGAGTTTAGGGTCCAATGGAGTGGATTGGGTGCGTTCGTTCCAAAAAATCCCGACGTGACTTTGTGGCACATACTTTTGCAGTAATTGCACAAGTTCACACTGTTTTGCACTGAGTTTCATGTAGTTATGAAACGATCCCAAATGCTCCCAAAAACTATGCAGCGCACCAAAACATGAGTTTAGGGTCCAATGTGGTGGATTGGGTTCGTTCATTGTGAAAAATCCCGACGTGACTTCGTGGCACGAACTTTTGCATTAATTGCACCAGTTCACACCGTTTTGCACCGAGTTTTATGCAGTTACGAATCGATAATAGATGAACCCAAACACTATGAAACATACCAAAACATGACTTTAGGGTCCAATGGGGTGGATTGGGTGCGATCGATGCGAAAAATTCCGAAGTGACTTCGTGGCACGAACTTTTGCATTAATTGCACCAGTTCACCCTATTTTGCATCGAGTTTCATGGAGTTACGAAATGATCCCAAATGCACCCAAACACTATACAACGCACCAAAACATGAGTTTAGGGTCCAATGGAGTGGATTGGGTGCATTCATTGTAAAAAATCCCGACGTGACTTGCTGGCACGAACTTTTGCTTTAATTGCACAAGTTCACACTGTTTTGCACTGAGTTTCATGCAGTTATGAAACGATCCCAAATGCTCCCAAACACTATGCAGCGCACCAAAATATGAGTTTAGGGTCCAATGTGGTGGATTGGGTGCGTTCGTTGTGAAAAATCCCGACGTGACTTCGTGGCACGAACTTTTGCAATAATTTCACCAGTTCACACCGTTTTGCACCGAGTTTTATACAGTTACGAAACGATAATAGATGAACCCAAACACTATGAAACATACCAAAACATGACTTTAGGGTCCAATGGGGTGGATTGGGTGCGTTCGTTGTGAAAAATCCCGACGTGACTTCGTGGCACAAACTTTTGCATTAATTGCACCAGTTCAGACCATTTTGCACCGAGTTTTATGAAGTTATGAAATGATAATAGATGAACCCAAACACTATGAAACATACCAAAACATGACTTTGGGTGCGTTCGTTGCGAAAAATTCCGACGTGACTTCGTGGCACGAACTTTTGCATTAATTGCACCAGTTCACCCTATTTTGCATCGAGTTTCATGGAGTTATGAAATGATCCCAAATGCACCCAAGCACTCTACAACGCACCAAAACATGAGTTTAGGGTCCAATGGGGCGGATTGGGTACGTTCGTTGCGAAAACTCCGAACGTGGCTTCGTGGCACAAACTTTTGATTTAATTGCACCAATTCAATCTGTTTTGCACCGAGTTTCATGCAGTTATGGAACGATCCCAAATGCACCCAAACACTATGCAACGGACCAAAACATGAGTTTAGGGTCTAATGGGGTGGACTGGGTGCGTTCGTAGAGAAAAATCCCGGCGTGATTTCGTGGCACGAGCTTTCGCATTAATTGCACTAGTTCACCCTGTTTTGCATCCAGTTTCGTGCGGTTACGAAACGATCCCGAATGCACCCGAACACTATACAACACACCAAAACATGAGTTTAGGGTCCAATGGAGTGGATTGGGTGCGTTCTTTGCAAATAATCCCTACGTGACTTCGTGGCATGTACTTTTGCATTAATTGCACCAGTTCACACTGTTTTGCACTGAGTTTCATGCAGTTACGAAACGATCCCAAATGTTCCCAAACACTATGCAGCGCACCAAAACATGAGTTTAGGGTCCAATGTGGTGGATTGGGTGCGTTCCTTGTGAAAAATCCTAACGTGACTTCGTGGCACGAAATTTTGCATTAATTGCACCAGTTCACTATGTTTTGCACCGAGTTTCTTGCAGTTATGAAACGATCCCAAATGCACCCAAACACAATGCTACGGACCAAACATGAGTTTAGGGTTTAATGGGGTGGACTGGGTGCGTTGGTAGAGAAAAATCCCAGTGTGATTTCGTGGCACGAACTTTCGCATTAATTGCACTAGTTCACCCTGTTTTGCATCGAGTTTCATGCGGTTACGAAACGATCCCGAATACATCCCAACACTATGCAACGCACCAAAACATGAGTTTAGGGTCCAATGGAGTGGATTGGGTGCGTTCGTTCCAAAAAATCCCGACGTGACTTTGTGGCACATACTTTTGCAGTAATTGCACAAGTTCACACTGTTTTGCACTGAGTTTCATGTAGTTATGAAACGAACCCAAATGCTCCCAAAAACTATGCAGCATACCAAAACATGAGTTTAGGGTCCAATGTGGTGGATTGGGTTCGTTCATTGTGAAAAATCCCGACGTGACTTCGTGGCACGAACTTTTGCATTAATTGCACCAGTTCACACCGTTTTGCACCGAGTTTTATGCAGTTACGAATCGATAATAGATGAACCCAAACACTATGAAACATACCAAAACATGACTTTAGGGTCCAATGGGGTGGATTGGGTGCGATCGATGCGAAAAATTCCGACGTGACTTCGTGGCACGAACTTTTGCATTAATTGCACCAGTTCACCCTATTTTGCATCGAGTTTCATGGAGTTACGAAATGATCCCAAATGCACCCAAACACTATACAACGCACCAAAACATGAGTTTAGGGTCCAATGGAGTGGATTGGGTGCGTTCATTGTAAAAAATCCCGACGTGACTTGCTGGCACGAACTTTTGCTTTAATTGCACAAGTTCACACTGTTTTGCACTGAGTTTCATGCAGTTATGAAACGATCCCAAATGCTCCCAAACACTATGCAGCGCACCAAAATATGAGTTTAGGGTCCAATGTGGTGGATTGGGTGCGTTCGTTGTGAAAAATCCCGACGTGACTTCGTGGCACGAACTTTTGCATTAATTTCACCAGTTCGCACCGTTTTGCACCGAGTTTTATACAGTTACGAAACGATAATAGATGAACCCAAACACTATGAAACATACCAAAACATGACTTTAGGGTCCAATGGGGTGGATTGGGTGTGTTCGTTGTGAAAAATCCCGACGTGACTTCGTGGCACAAACTTTTGCATTAATTGCACCAGTTCAGACCGTTTGCACCGAGTTTTATGAAGTTACGAAATGATAATAGATGGACCCAAACACTATGAAACATACCAAAACATGACTTTGGGTGCGTTCGTTGTGAAAAATTCCGACGTGACTTCGTGGCACGAACTTTTGCATTAATTGCACCAGTTCACCCTATTTTGCATCGAGTTTCATGGAGTTACGAAATGATCCCAAATGCACCCAAGCACTCTACAACGCACCAAAACATGAGTTTAGGGTCCAATGGGGCGGATTGGGTACGTTCGTTGCGAAAAATCCAAACGTGGCTTCGTGGCACAAACTTTTGATTTAATTGCACCAGTTCAATCTGTTTTGCACCGAGTTTCATGCAGTTATGGAACGATCCCAAATGCACCCAAACACTATGCAACGGACCAAAACATGAGTTTAGGGTCTAATGGGGTGGACTGGGTGCGTTCGTAGAGAAAAATCCCGGCGTGATTTCGTGGCACGAGCTTTCGCATTAATTGCACTAGTTCACCCTGTTTTGCATCCAGTTTCGTGCGGTTACGAAACGATCCCGAATGCACCCGAACACTATACAACACACCAAAACATGAGTTTAGGGTCCAATGGAGTGGATTGGGTGCGTTCTTTGCAAATAATCCCTACGTGACTTCGTGGCATGTACTTTTGCATTAATTGCACCAGTTCACACTGTTTTGCACTGAGTTTCATGCAGTTACGAAACGATCCCAAATGCTCCCAAACACTATGCAGCGCACCAAAACATGAGTTTAGGGTCCAATGTGGTGGATTGGGTGTGTTCCTTGTGAAAAATCCTGACGTGACTTCGTGGCACGAAATTTTGCATTAATTGCACCAGTTCACTATGTTTTGCACCGAGTTTCTTGCAGTTATGAAACGATCCCAAATGCACCCAAACACAATGCTACGGACCAAACATGAGTTTAGGGTTTAATGGGGTGGACTGGGTGCGTTGGTAGAGAAAAATCCCAGTGTGATTTCGTGTCACGAACTTTCGCATTAATTGCACTAGTTCACCCTGTTTTGCATCGAGTTTCATGCGGTTACGAAACGATCCCGAATGCATCCCAACACTATGCAACGCACCAAAACATGAGTTTAGGGTCCAATGGAGTGGATTGGGTGCGTTCGTTCCAAAAAATCCCGACGTGACTTTGTGGCACATACTTTTGCAGTAATTGCACAAGTTCACACTGTTTTGCACTGAGTTTCATGTAGTTATGAAACGATCCCAAATGCTCCCAAAAACTATGCAGCGCACCAAAACATGAGTTTAGGGTCCAATGTGGTGGATTGGGTTCGTTCATTCTGAAAAATCCCGACGTGACTTCGTGGCACGAATTTTTGCATTAATTGCACCAGTTCACACCGTTTTGCACCGAGTTTTATGCAGTTACGAATCGATAATAGATGAACCCAAACACTATGAAACATACCAAAACATGACTTTAGGGTCCAATGGGGTGGATTGGGTGCAATCGATGCGAAAAATTCCGACGTGACTTCGTGGCACGAACTTTTGCATTAATTGCACCAGTTCACCCTATTTTGCATCGAGTTTCATGGAGTTACGAAATGATCCCAAATGCACCCAAACACTATACAACGCACCAAAACATGAGTTTAGGGTCCAATGGAGTGGATTGGGTGCGTTCATTGTAAAAAATCCCGACGTGACTTCCTGGCACGAACTTTTGCTTTAATTGCACAAGTTCACACTGTTTTGCACTGAGTTTCATGCAGTTATGAAACAATCCCAAATGCTCCCAAACACTATGCAGCGCACCAAAATATGAGTTTAGGGTCCAATGTGGTGGATTGGGTGCGTTCGTTGTGAAAAATCCCGACGTGACTTCGTGGCACGAACTTTTGCATTAATTTCACCAGTTCGCACCGTTTTGCACCGAGTTTTATACAGTTACGAAACGATAATAGATGAACCCAAACACTATGAAACATACCAAAACATGACTTTAGGGTCCATTGGGGTGGATTGGGTGCGTTCGTTGTGAAAAATCCCGACGTGACTTCGTGGCACAAACTTTTGCATTAATTGCACTAGTTCAGACCGTTTTGCACCGAGTTTTATGAAGTTACGAAATGATAATAGATGAACCCAAACACTATGAAACATACCAAAACATGACTTTGGGTGCATTCGTTGCGAAAAATTCCGACGTGACTTCGTGGCACGAACTTTTGCATTAATTGCACCAGTTCACCCTATTTTGCATCGAGTTTCATGGAGTTACGAAATGATCCCAAATGCACCCAAACACTCTACAACGCACCAAAACATGAGTTTAGGGTCCAATGGGGCGGATTGGGTGCGTTCGTTGAGAAAAATCCGAACGTGGCTTCGTGGCACAAACTTTTGATTTAATTGCACCAGTTCAATCTGTTTTGCACCGAGTTTCATGCAGTTATGGAACGATCCCAAATGCACCCAAACACTATGCAACGGACCAAAACATGAGTTTAGGGTCTAATGGGGTGGACTGGGTGCGTTCGTCGAGAAAAATCCCGGCGTGATTTCGTGGCACGAGCTTTCGCATTAATTGCACTAGTTCACCCTGTTTTGCATCCAGTTTCGTGCGGTTACGAAACGATCCCGAATGCACCCGAACACTATACAACACACCAAAACATGAGTTTAGGGTCCAATGGAGTGGATTGGGTGCGTTCTTTGCAAATAATGCCTACGTGACTTCGTGGCATGTACTTTTGCATTAATTGCACCAGTTCACACTGTTTTGCACTGAGTTTCATGCAGTTACGAAACGATCCCAAATGCTCCCAAACACTATGCAGCGCACCAAAACATGAGTTTAGGGTCCAATGTGGTGGATTGGGTGCGTTCGTTGTGAAAAATCCTGACGTGACTTCGTGGCACGAAATTTTGCATTAATTGCACCAGTTCACTATGTTTTGCACCGAGTTTCTTGCAGTTATGAAACGATCCCAAATGCACCCAAACACAATGCTACGGACCAAACATGAGTTTAGGGTTTAATGGAGTGGACTGGGTGCGTTGGTAGAGAAAAATCCCAGTGTGATTTCGTGGCACGAACTTTCGCATTAATTGCACTAGTTCACCCTGTTTTGCATCGAGTTTCATGCGGTTACGAAACGATCCCGAATGCATCCCAACACTACGCAACGCACCAAAACATGAGTTTAGGGTCCAATGGAGTGGATTGGGTGCGTTCGTTCCAAAAAATCCCGACGTGACTTTGTGGCACATACTTTTGCAGTAATTGCACAAGTTCACACTGTTTTGCACTGAGTTTCAAGTAGTTATGAAACGATCCCAAATGCTCCCAAAAACTATGCAGCGCACCAAAACATGAGTTTAGGGTCCAATGTGGTGGATTGGGTTCGTTCATTGTGAAAAATCCCGACGTGACTTCGTGGCACGAACTTTTGCATTAATTGCACCAGTTCACACCGTTTTGCACCGAGTTTTATGCAGTTACGAATCGATAATAGATGAACCCAAACACTATGAAACATACCAAAACATGACTTTAGGGTCCAATGGGGTGGATTGGGAGCGATCGATGCGAAAAATTCCGACGTGACTTCGTGGCACGAACTTTTGCATTAATTGCACCAGTTCACCCTATTTTGCATCGAGTTTCATGGAGTTACGAAATGATCCCAAATGCACCCAAACACTATACAACGCACCAAAACATGAGTTTAGGGTCCAATGGAGTGGATTGGGTGCGTTCATTGTAAAAAATCCCGACGTGACTTGCTGGCACGAACTTTTGCTTTAATTGCACAAGTTCACACTGTTTTGCACTGAGTTTCATGCAGTTATGAAACGATCCCAAATGCTCCCAAACACTATGCAGCGCACCAATATATGAGTTTAGGGTCCAATGTGGTGGATTGGGTGCGTTCGTTGTGAAAAATCCCGACGTGACTTCGTGGCACGAACTTTTGCATTAATTTCACCAGTTCACACCGTTTTGCACCGAGTTTTATACAGTTACGAAACGATAATAGATGAACCCAAACACTATGAAACATACCAAAACATGACTTTAGGGTCCAATGGGGTGGATTGGGTGCGTTCGTTGTGAAAAATCCCGACGTGACTTCGTGGAACAAACTTTTGCATTAATTGCACCAGTTCAGACCGTTTTGCACCGAGTTTTATGAAGTTACGAAATGATAATAGATGAACCCAAACACTATGAAACATACCAAAACATGACTTTGGGTGCATTCGTTGCGAAAAATTCCGACGTGACTTCGTGGCACGAACTTTTGCATTAATTACACCAGTTCACCCTATTTTGCATCGAGTTTCATGGAGTTACGAAATGATCCCAAATGCACCCAAACACTATACAACGCACCAAAACATGAGTTTAGGGTCCAATGGGGCGGATTGGGTGCGTTCGTTGCGAAAAATCCGAACGTGGCTTCGTGGCACGAACTT
This sequence comes from Panicum virgatum, assembly GCF_016808335.1. Lineage (NCBI taxonomy): Eukaryota > Viridiplantae > Streptophyta > Magnoliopsida > Poales > Poaceae > Panicum > Panicum virgatum. The sequence continues at coordinate 26,367,221 of NC_053150.1, read as the reverse complement.
TTGATTTAATTGCACCAGTTCAATCTGTTTTGCACCGAGTTTCATGCAGTTATGGAACGATCCCAAATGTACCCAAACACTATGCAACGGACCAAAACATGAGTTTAGGGTCTAATGGGGTGGACTGGGTGCGTTCGTAGAGAAAAATCCCGGCGTGATTTCGTGGCACGAGCTTTCGCATTAATTGCACTAGTTCACCCTGTTTTGCATCCAGTTTCGTGCGGTTACGAAACGATCCCGAATGCACCCGAACACTATGCAACACATCAAAACATGAGTTTAGGGTCCAATGGAGTGGATTGGGTGCGTTCGTTGCAAAAAATCCCTACGTTACTTCGTGGCATGTACTTTTGCATTAATTGCACCGGGTCACACTGTTTTGCACTGAGTTTCATGCAGTTACGAAACGATCCCAAATGCTCCCAAACACTATGCAGCGCACCAAAACATGAGTTTAGGGTCCAATGTGGTGGATTGGGTGTGTTCGTTGTGAAAAATCCTGACGTGACTTCGTGGCACGAAATTTTGCATTAATTGCACCAGTTCACTATGTTTTGCACCGAGTTTCTTGCAGTTATGAAACGATCCCAAATGCACCCAAACACAATGCTACGGACCAAACATGAGTTTAGGGTTTAATGGGGTGGACTGGGTGCGTTGGTAGAGAAAAATCCCAGTGTGATTTCGTGGCACGAACTTTCGCATTAATTGCACTAGTTCACCCTGTTTTGCATCGAGTTTCATGCGGTTATGAAACGATCCCGAATGCATCCCAACACTATGCAACGCACCAAAACATGAGTTTAGGGTCCAATGGAGTAGATTGGGTGCGTTCGTTCCAAAAAATCCCGACGTGACTTTGTGGCACATACTTTTGCAGTAATTGCACAAGTTCACACTGTTTTGCACTGAGTTTCATGTAGTTATGAAATGATCCCAAATGCTCCCAAAAACTATGCAGCGCACCAAAACATGAGTTTAGGGTCCAATGTGGTGGATTGGGTTCGTTCATTGTGAAAAATCCCGACGTGACTTCGTGGCACGAACTTTTGCATTAATTGCACCAGTTCACACCGTTTTGCACCGAGTTTTATGCAGTTACGAATCGATAATAGATGAACCCAAACACTATGAAACATACCAAAACATGACTTTAGGGTCCAATGGGGTGGATTGGGTGCGATCGATGCGAAAAAATCCGACGTGACTTCGTGGCCCGAACTTTTGCATTAATTGCACCAGTTCACCCTGTTTTGCATCGAATTTCATGGAGTTACGAAATGATCCCAAATGCACCCAAACACTATACAACGCACCAAAACATGAGTTTAGGGTCCAATGGAGTGGATTGGGTGCGTTCATTGTAAAAAATCCCGACGTGACTTCCTGGCACGTACTTTTGCTTTAATTGCACAAGTTCACACTGTTTTGCACTCAGTTTCATGCAGTTATGAAACGATCCCAAATGCTCCCAAACACTATGTAGCGCACCAAAATATGAGTTTAGGGTCCAATGTGGTGGATTGGGTGCGTTCGTTGTGAAAAATCCCGACGTGACTTCGTGGCACGAACTTTTGCATTAATTTCACCAGTTCACACCGTTTTGCACCGAGTTTTATACAGTTACGAAACGATAATAGATGAACCCAAACACTATGAAACATACCAAAACATGACTTTAGGGTCCAATGGGGTGGATTGGGTGCGTTCGTTGTGAAAAATCCCGACGTGACTTCGTGGCACAAACTTTTGCATTAATTGCACCAGTTCAGACCGTTTTGCACCGAGTTTTATGAAGTTACGAAATGATAATAGATGAACCCAAACACTATGAAACATACCAAAACATGACTTTGGGTGCGTTCGTTGCGAAAAATTGCGACGTGACTTCGTGGCACGAACTTTTGCATTAATTGCACCAGTTCACCCTATTTTGCATCGAGTTTCATGGAGTTACGAAATGATCCCAAATGCACCCAAACACTATACAACGCACCAAAACATTAGTTTAGGGTCCAATGGGGCGGATTGGGTGCGTTCGTTGCGAAAAATCCGAACGTGGCTTCGTGGCACGAACTTTTGATTTAATTGCACCAGTTCAATCTGTTTTGCACCGAGTTTCATGCAGTTATGGAACGATCCCAAATGTACCCAAACACTATGCGACGGACCAAAACATGAGTTTAGGGTCTAATGGGGTGGACTGGGTGCGTTCGTAGAGAAAAATCCCGGCGTGATTTCGTGGCACGAGCTTTCGCATTAATTGCACTAGTTCACCCTGTTTTGCATCCAGTTTCGTGCGGTTACGAAACGATCCCGAATGCACCCGAACACTATGCAACACACCAAAACATGAGTTTAGGGTCCAATGGAGTGGATTGGGTGCGTTCGTTGCAAAAAATCCCTACGTGACTTCGTGGCATGTACTTTTGCATTAATTGCACCAGTTCACACTGTTTTGCACTGAGTTTCATGCAGTTACGAAACGATCCCAAATGCTCCCAAACAATATGCAGCGCACCAAAACATGAGTTTAGGGTCCAATGTGGTGGATTGGGTGCGTTCGTGGTGAAAAATCCTGACGTGACTTCGTGGCACGAAATTTTGCATTAATTGCACCAGTTCACTATGTTTTGCACCGAGTTTCTTGCAGTTATGAAACGATCCCAAATGCACCCCAAACACAATGCTACGGACCAAACATGAGTTTAGGGTTTAATGGGGTGGACTGGGTGCGTTGGTAGAGAAAAATCCCAGTTTGATTTCGTGGCACGAACTTTCGCATTAATTGCACTAGTTCACCCTGTTTTGCATCGAGTTTCATGCGGTTACGAAATGATCCCGAATGCATCCCAACACTATGCAACGCACCAAAACATGAGTTTAGGGTCCAATGGAGTGGATTGGGTGCGTTCGTTCCAAAAGATCCCGACGTGACTTTGTGGCACATACTTTTGCAGTAATTGCACAAGTTCACACTGTTTTGCACTGAGTTTCATGTAGTTATGAAATGATCCCAAATGCTCCCAAAAACTATGCAGCGCACCAAAACATGAGTTTAGGGTCCAATGTGGTGGATTGGGTTCGTTCATTGTGAAAAATCCCGACGTGACTTCGTGGCACGAACTTTTGCATTAATTGCACCAGTTCACACCGTTTTGCACCGAGTTTTATGCAGTTATGAATCGATAATAGATGAACCCAAACACTATGAAACATACCAAAACATGACTTTAGGGTCCAATGGGGTGGATTGGGTGCGATCGATGCGAAAAATTCCGACGTGACTTCGTGGCACGAACTTTTGCATTAATTGCACCAGTTCACCCTATTTTGCATCGAGTTTCATGGACTTACGAAATGATCCCAAATGCACCCAAACACTATACAACGCACCAAAACATGAGTTTAGGGTCCAATGGAGTGGATTGGGTGCGTTCATTGTAAAAAATCCCGACGTGACTTCCTGGCACGTACTTTTGCTTTAATTGCACAAGTTCACACTGTTTTGCACTGAGTTTCATGCAGTTATGAAACGATCCCAAATGCTCCCAAACACTATGTAGCGCACCAAAATATGAGTTTAGGGTCCAATGTGGTGGATTGGGTGCGTTCGTTGTGAAAAATCCCGACGTGACTTCGTGGCACGAACTTTTGCATTAATTTCACCAGTTCACACCGTTTTGCACCGAGTTTTATACAGTTACGAAACGATAATAGATGAACCCAAACACTATGAAACATACCAAAACATGACTTTAGGGTCCAATGGGGTGGATTGGGTGCGTTCGTTGTGAAAAATCCCGACGTGACTTCGTGGCACAAACTTTTGCATTAATTGCACCAGTTCAGACCGTTTTGCACCGAGTTTTATGAAGTTACGAAATGATAATAGATGAACCCAAACACTATGAAACATACCAAAACATGACTTTGGGTGCGTTCGTTGCGAAAAATTCCGACGTGACTTCGTGGCACGAACTTTTGCATTAATTGCACCAGTTCACCCTATTTTGCATCGAGTTTCATGGAGTTACGAAATGATCCCAAATGCACCCAAACACTATACAACGCACCAAAACATTAGTTTAGGGTCCAATGGGGCGGATTGGGTGCGTTCGTTGCGAAAAATCCGAACGTGGCTTCGTGGCACGAACTTTTGATTTAATTGCACCAGTTCAATCTGTTTTGCACCGAGTTTCATGCAGTTATGGAACGATCCCAAATGTACCCAAACACTATGCGACGGACCAAAACATGAGTTTAGGGTCTAATGGGGTGGACTGGGTGCGTTCGTAGAGAAAAATCCCGGCGTGATTTCGTGGCACGAGCTTTCGCATTAATTGCACTAGTTCACCCTGTTTTGCATCCAGTTTCGTGCGGTTACGAAACGATCCCGAATGCACCCGAACACTATGCAACACACCAAAACATGAGTTTAGGGTCCAATGGAGTGGATTGGGTGCATTCGTTGCAAAAAATCCCTACGTGACTTCGTGGCATGTACTTTTGCATTAATTGCACCAGTTCACACTGTTTTGCACTGAGTTTCATGCAGTTACGAAACGATCCCAAATGCTCCCAAACAATATGCAGCGCACCAAAACATGAGTTTAGGGTCCAATGTGGTGGATTGGGTGCGTTCGTGGTGAAAAATCCTGACATGACTTCGTGGCACGAAATTTTGCATTAATTGCACCAGTTCACTATGTTTTGCACCGAGTTTCTTGCAGTTATGAAACGATCCCAAATGCACCCCAAACACAATGCAACGGACCAAACATGAGTTTAGGGTTTAATGGGGTGGACTGGGTGCGTTGGTAGAGAAAAATCCCAGTGTGATTTCGTGGCACGAACTTTCGCATTAATTGCACTAGTTCACCCTGTTTTGCATCGAGTTTCATGCGGTTACGAAATGATCCCGAATGCATCCCAACACTATGCAACGCACCAAAACATGAGTTTAGGGTCCAATGGAGTGGATTGGGTGCGTTCGTTCCAAAAGATCCCGACGTGACTTTGTGGCACATACTTTTGCAGTAATTGCACAAGTTCACACTGTTTTGCACTGAGTTTCATGTAGTTATGAAATGATCCCAAATGCTCCCAAAAACTATGCGGCGCACCAAAACATGAGTTTAGGGTCCAATGTGGTGGATTGGGTTCGTTCATTGTGAAAAATCCCGACGTGACTTCGTGGCACGAACTTTTGCATTAATTGCACCAGTTCACACCGTTTTGCACCGAGTTTTATGCAGTTACGAATCGATAATAGATGAACCCAAACACTATGAAACATACCAAAACATGACTTTAGGGTCCAATGGGGTGGATTGGGTGCGATCGATGCGAAAAATTCCGACGTGACTTCGTGGCACGAACTTTTGCATTAATTGCACCAGTTCACCCTATTTTGCATCGAGTTTCATGGACTTACGAAATGATCCCAAATGCACCCAAACACTATACAACGCACCAAAACATGAGTTTAGGGTCCAATGGAGTGGATTGGGTGCGTTCATTGTAAAAAATCCCGACGTGACTTCCTGGCACGTACTTTTGCTTTAATTGCACAAGTTCACACTGTTTTGCACTGAGTTTCATGCAGTTATGAAACGATCCCAAATGCTCCCAAACACTATGTAGCGCACCAAAATATGAGTTTAGGGTCCAATGTGGTGGATTGGGTGCGTTCGTTGTGAAAAATCCCGACGTGACTTCGTGGCACGAACTTTTGCATTAATTTCACCAGTTCACACCGTTTTGCACCGAGTTTTATACAGTTACGAAACGATAATAGATGAACCCAAACACTATGAAACATACCAAAACATGACTTTAGGGTCCAATGGGGTGGATTGGGTGCGTTTGTTGTGAAAAATCCCGACGTGACTTCGTGGCACAAACTTTTGCATTAATTGCACCAGTTCAGACCGTTTTGCACCGAGTTTTATGAAGTTACGAAATGATAATAGATGAACCCAAACACTATGAAACATACCAAAACTTGACTTTGGGTGCGTTCGTTGCGAAAAATTCCGACGTGACTTCGTGGCACGAACTTTTGCATTAATTGCACCAGTTCACCCTATTTTGCATCGAGTTTCATGGAGTTACGAAATGATCCCAAATGCACCCAAACACTATACAACGCACCAAAACATTAGTTTAGGGTCCAATGGGGCGGATTGGGTGCGTTCGTTGCGAAAAATCCGAACGTGGCTTCGTGGCACGAACTTTTGATTTAATTGCACCAGTTCAATCTGTTTTGCACCGAGTTTCATGCAGTTATGGAACGATCCCAAATGTACCCAAACACTATGCGACGGACCAAAACATGAGTTTAGGGTCTAATGGGGTGGACTGGGTGCGTTCGTAGAGAAAAATCCCGGCGTGATTTCGTGGCACGAGCTTTCGCATTAATTGCACTAGTTTACCCTGTTTTGCATCCAGTTTCGTGCGGTTACGAAACGATCCCGAATGCACCCGAACACTATGCAACACACCAAAACATGAGTTTAGGGTCCAATGGAGTGGATTGGGTGCATTCGTTGCAAAAAATCCCTACGTGACTTCGTGGCATGTACTTTTGCATTAATTGCACCAGTTCACACTGTTTTGCACTGAGTTTCATGCAGTTACGAAACGATCCCAAATGCTCCCAAACACTATGCAGCGCACCAAAACATGAGTTTAGGGTCCAATGTGGTGGATTAGGTGCGTTCGTTGTGAAAAATCCAGACGTGACTTCGTGGCACGAAATTTTTCATTAATTGCACCAGTTCACACCGTTTTGCCCCGAGTTTTATGCATTTACGAAACGATAATAGATGAACCCAAACACTATGAAACTTACCAAAACATGAGTTTAGGGTCCAATGGGGTGGATTGGGTGCGTTCGTTGCGAAAAATCCCGACGTGACTTCGTGGCACGAACTTTTGCATTAATTGCACCAGTTCACCCTATTTTACATCGACTTTCATGCAGTTACGAAACGATCCCAAATGCTCCCAAACACTATGCAACGGACCAAACATTAGTTTAGGGTCTAATGGGGTGGACTGGGTGCGTTCGTAGAGAAAAATCCCGGCGTGATTTCGTGGCACGAGCTTTCGCATTAATTGCACTAGTTCACCCTGTTTTGCATCCAGTTTCATGCGGTTACGAAACGATCCCGAATGCACCCGAACACTATGCGACGCACCAAAACATGAGTTTAGGTCCCAATGGAGTGGATTAGGTGCGTTCGTTGCAAAAAATCCCTACGTGACTTCGTGGCACGTACTTTTGCATTAATTGCACCAGTTCACACTGTTTTGCACTGAGTTTCATGCAGTTACGAAACGATCCCAAATGCTCCCAAACACTATGCAGCGCACCAAAACATGAGTTTAGGGTCCAATGTGGTGGATTAGGTGCGTTCGTTGTGAAAAATCCAGACGTGACTTCGTGGCACGAAATTTTTCATTAATTGCACCAGTTCACACCGTTTTGCCCCGAGTTTTATGCATTTACGAAACGATAATAGATGAACCCAAACACTATGAAACTTACCAAAACATGAGTTTAGGGTCCAATGGGGTGGATTGGGTGCGTTCGTTGCGAAAAATCCCGACGTGACTTCGTGGCACGAACTTTTGCATTAATTGCACCAGTTCACCCTATTTTACATCGACTTTCATGCAGTTACGAAACGATCCCAAATGCTCCCAAACACTATGCAGCGCACCAAACAATGAGTTTAGGGTCCGACGGAGTGGATTGGGTGCATTCATTGCAAAAAATCCCAACGTGACTTTGTGGCACATACTTTTGCATTAATTGCGCAAGTTCACACTGTTTTGCACTAAGTTTCATGCAGCTACGAAACGATCCCAAATGCTCCCAAACACTATGCAGCGCACCAAACAATGAGTTTAGGGTCCGACGGAGTGGATTGGGTGCATTCGTTGCAAAAAATCCCAACGTGACTTTGTGGCACATACTTTTGCATTAATTGCGCAAGTTCACACTGTTTTGCACTAAGTTTCATGCAGCTACGAAACGATCCCAAATGCTCCCAAACACTATGCAGCGCACCAAAACATGAGTTTAGGGTCCAATGTGGTGGATTGGGTCCGTTCGTTGCGAAAAATCTGAACGTGACTTCGTGGCACGAACTTTTGATTTAATAGCACCAGTTCACACTGTTTTGCACCGAGTTTGTTGCAGTTATGAAACGATCCCAAATGCACCCAAACACTATGCAACGGACCAAAACATGAGTTTAGGGTCTAATGGGGTGGACTGGGTGCATTCGTAGAGAAAAATCCCGATGTGATTTCGTGGCACGAGCTTTCGCATTAATTGCACTAGTTCACCCTGTTTTGCATCGAGTTTCATGCGGTTACGAAACAATCCCGAATGCACCCAAACATTATGCAACGCACCAAAACATTAGTTTAGGGTCCAATGGAGTGGATTGGGTGCGTTCGTTGCAAAAAATCCCGACGTGACATCGTGGCACATACTTTTGCATTAATTGCACAAGTTCACACTGTTTTGAACTGAGTTTCATGCAGTTACGAAACGATCCCGAATGCACCCAAAACACTATGCAACGCACCAAAACATGAGTTTAGGGTCCAATGGGGCCGATTGGGTGCGTTAATTGCGAAAAATCCGAACATGACTTCGTGGCACGAACTTTTGATTTAATTGCACCAGTTCAATCTGTTTTGCACCGAGTTTCATGCAGTTATGAAACGATCCCAAATGCACCCAAACACTATGCAACGGACCAAAACATGAGTTCAGGGTCTAATGGGGTGGACTGGGTGCGTTCGTAGAGAAAAATCCCGGTGTGATTTAGTGGCACGAGCTTTCGCATTAATTGCACTAGTTCACCCTGTTTTGCATCGAGTTTCATGCGGTTACGAAACAATCCCGAATGCACCCAAACATTATGCAACGCACCAAAACATGAGTTTAGGGTCCAATGGAGTGGATTGGGTGCGTTCGTTGCAAAAAATCCCGACGTGACATCGTGGCACATACTTTTGCATTACTTGCACAAGTTCACACTGTTTTGAACTGAGTTTCATGCAGTTACGAAACGATCTCGAATGCACCCAAAACACAATGCAACGCACCAAAACATGAGTTTAGGGTCCAATGGGGCCGATTGGGTGCGTTCGTTCCGAAAAATCCGAACATGACTTCGTGGCACGAACTTTTGATTTAATTGCACCAGTTCAATCTGTTTTGCACCGAGTTTCATGCAGTTATGAAACGATCCCAAATGCACCCAAACACTATGAAACGGACCAAAACATGAGTTTAGGGTCTAATGGGGTGGACAGGGTGCGTTCGTAGAGAAAAATCCCGGCGTGATTTCGTGGCACGAGCTTTCGCATTAATTGCACTAGTTCTCCATGTTTTGCATCGAGTTTCATGCGGTTACGAAACGATCCCGAATGCACCCAAACACTATGCAACGCACCAAAACATGAGTTTAGGGTCCAACGGAGTGGATTGGGTGTGTTCATTGCAAAAAAATACCTATGTGACTTCGTGGCACGTGCTTTTGCATTAATTGCACTAGTTCACACTGTTTTGCAACGAGTTTCATGCAGTTACGAAACGATCCCAAATGCACCCGAACACTATGCAATGCACCAAAACATGAGTTTAGGATCCAATGTGGTGGATTGGGTGCGTTCGTTGTGAAAAATCCCGACATGACTTCGTGCCACGTACTTTTGTATTAATTGCACAAGTTCACACCGTTTTGCACCGAGTTTCATGCAGTTATGAAACGATCCAAAATGCACCCAAACACAATGCAACGCACCAAAACTTGAGGTTAGGGTTCAATGGGGTTTAATGGGTGTGTTCGTAGAGAAAAATCCCGGCGTGACTTCGTGGCACGAGGTTTCGCATTAATTGCACTGATTCACCCTGTTTTGCATCGAGTTTCATGCGGATACGAAATGATACCAAATGCACCCAAACAATATGCAATGCACGAAAACAACAGTTTATGGTCCAATGGAGTGGATTGGGTGCGTTCATTGCAAAAAATCCCGATGTGACTTCGTGGCACGTACTTTTGTATTAATTGCACCAGTTCAAACTATTTTGCACCGAGTTTCATGCAGTTAGGAAACGATCCCAAATGCACCCAAACACTATGCAACGCACCAAAACATGAGTTTAGGGTCCAATGTGGTGGATTGAGTGCGTTCGTTGCGAAAAATCCCGACGTGACTTCGTGGCACAAACTTTTGCATTAATTGCACCAGTTCACACCATTTTGCACCGAGTTTCATGCAGTTACGAAATGATCCCAAATGCACCCAAACACTATACAACACACCAAAAGATGAGTTTAGGGTCCAATGGTGCAGATTGGGTTCGTTCGTTGAGAAAAATCTGGACGTGACTTCGTGGCGAGAACTTTTGCATTAGTTGCACCAGTTCACACCGTTTTGCACCGAGTTTCATGCAGTTACGAAACCATAACAAATGCACCCAAACACTATGCAACACACAAAAACTTGAGTTTAGGGTCCAATAGGTTGGAGTGGGTGCGTTCGTGGAGAAAAATCCCGGCATTACTTCATGGCACGAGCTTTCGCATTAATTGCACTAGTTCACCCTGTTTTGCATCGAGTTTCATGCGGTTACGAAACGATCCCAAATGCATCCAAACACTATGCAACACACCAAAACAGGAGTTTAGGGTCCAATGGAGTGGATTTGGTGCGTTCATTGCAAAAAATCCCGACGTGACATCATGGCATGTACTTTTGCATTAATTGCACAAGTTCACACTATTTTGCATCGAGTTTCATGCAGTTATTGATGTAGGCGCGGCCCGATCTTCCGAGAGGTAGGGTAGATTCGATTGATGGAGTACGTGACGTTGGCGATCCGACTTCTAATCAGACACGAATTCGAAGCCTGCAACCGTTACACCACCGCTCCGCTGGTTATCAACCAAGCACAACTTGATTAACCTCGCCGAGAAGGCTTTTCCTGCAAGCGAATCGAAGAACACTAGCAAGAAAGGATAAACACGCAATCTGAAATTGCAGATGTGAATGAAGCGAAAATCAAAGTGGGGTTCAAGAACTCGATTCCAAAGGACTAATTGACACAGTGGAGAAGATCAAGAACGGGGGCCCTGGATCAATGTATAAGGACTTGTCGCCACAGATACAACGATGCAATGTCTGTTCCTCAAAGGAAAACTCAAGACTAAACAAAACCCAACTCTAAAAGGCGGCAGCTACTGAGTTTATATCCTAAGGAAGGTCCTAGGGTTGCTGGTGGAGGCCAAGGGGGCGTCCACCACTTGGGCCAACATGGTACACGGGCCAACAGCCCAAAGACGGCAGCGCAGCGCCCTGACAGATTCTGGACGTCATATTGTTTCGGCAATTCCCGTCGACTCCGAATGAATTTGGTCCTCAAACCAGTGCCATTGGAAGCTCCTTGAAATTATCTTTCCATCCATATAAAGAGAATCCAAAACGAACTCCGTATGCAGCATGGGCATTGATTTTGGTGCGGGCTGTTCCTGGACTCCGAAACAGACTCAAACTCGACTTGGATTGGGCCTCCAACTCGGCTTTGCTGCCCTTGCTGGTCCACCACGCCTCCAAACTCCCCCCCAACATCCTTGTCATCATCTCCATGGTTTCTAACAATAATTAAATCATGAGGTAGTAATTTATTCTCAAATCTAGATGACAAATTTATTTGGACCGAGCTCACCTTATTATAATCAATGATCGTATCCGAAGGTGTCGTGCCCTCATCAGTTATGAAACGATCCAAATGCACCGAAACACTATGCAACGCACCAAAACATGAATTTAGGCTCCAATGGGGCGGATTGGGTACGTTCGTTGCGAAAAATCCCGACGTGACTTCGTGGCACGAACTTTGTATTAATTGCACCAGTTCCCCCTATTTTGCATCGAGTTTCCTGGAGTTTAGGGTCCAATGGGGTGGATTGGGTGCGTTCGTGGAGAAAAATCCCGGCATGACTTCATGGAACGAGCTTTCGCATTAATTGCACTAGTTCGCCCTATTTTGCATCGAGTTTCATGCGGCTACGAAACGATCCCAAATGCACCCAAACACTATGCAACACACCAAAACATGAGTTTAGGGTCCCATAGAGTGGATTGGGTGCGTTCATTGCAAAAAATACCGATTTGACTTCGTGGCACGTGCTTTTGCATTAATTGCACTAGTTCACACAGTTTTGCAACGAGTTTCATGCAGTTACGAAACGATCCCAAATGCACCCAAACACTATGCAATGCACCAAAACAAGAGTTTAGGGTCCAATCGAGTGGATTGGGTGGGTTCGTTGCAAAAAATCCCGACGTGACTTCGTGGCACGTACTTTCGTATTAATTGCACCAGTTCACACTGTTTTGCACCGAGTTTCATGCAGTTACGAAACGATCCCAAATGCACCCAAACACTATGCAACGTGCCAAAACATGAGTTTAGGGTCCAATGTGATGGATAGGGTGCGTTCGTTTCGAAAAATCCCGACGTGACTTCGTGTTACGAACTTTTGTATTAATTGCACCAGTTCCCCCTATTTTGCATCGAGTTTCATGGAGTTACGAAATGATCCCAAATGCACCCAAACACTATACAACACACCAAAACATGAGTTTAGGGTCCAATGGTGTGGATTGGGTGTGTTCGTTGCGAAAAATCCGGATGTGACTTCGTGGCACGAACTTTTGCATTAATTGCACCAGTTCACACCGTTTTGCACTGCGTTTCATGCAGTTACGAAACCATAACAAATGCACCCAAACACTATGCAACGCACCAAAACTTTAGTTTAGGTTCCAATGGGGCGGATTGGGTGCGTTCGTGGAGAAAAATCATGGCATGACTTCGTGGCACGAGCCTACGCATTAATTGCACTAGTTCACCCTGTTTTGCATCGAGTTTCATGCGGTTACGAAATGATCCAAAATGCATCCAAACACTATGCAACGATCAAAACATGAGTTTAGGGTTCAATGGAGTGGATTGGGTGCGTTCGTTTCGAAAAATCCCGACGTGACTTCGTGGCACATACTTTTGCATTAATTGCACCAGTTCACACAGTTTTGCATCGAGTTTCATGCAGTTACGAAACGTTCCCAAATGCACCCAAACACTATTGAACGCACCAAAATATGAGTTTAGGGTCCAATGTGGTGGATTGGGTCCGTTCATTGCGAAAAATCCTGACGTGACTTCGTGGCACAAACTTTTGCATTAATTGCACTAGTTCACACCGTTTTGCACCGAGTTTCATGCAGTTACGAAACCATAACAAATACACCCAAACACTATGCAACGCACCAAAACTTGAGTTTAGGGTCCAATGGGGAGGATTGGGTGCGTTCGTGGAGAAAAATCCTGCCATGACTTCATGGCACGAACTTTCGCATTAATTGCACTAGTTCACCTTGTTTTGCATCGAGTTTCATGCGGTTACAAAACGATCCCAAATGCACCCAAGCACTATGCAACACACCAAAACATGAGTTTAGGGTCCAATGGAGTGGATTGGGTGTGTTCTTTGCAAAAAATACCTATGCGACTTCGTGGCACGTGCTTTTGCATTAATTGCACTAGTTCACACAGTTTTGCAACGAGTTTCATGCAGTTACGAAACGATCCTAAATGCACCCAAACACTATGCAACGCACCAAAACATGAGTTTAGGGTCCAATGTGGTGGATTGGGTGCGTTCGTTGCGAAAAATCCCGACGTGACTTCGTGGCACGTACTTTCGTATTAATTGCACCAGTTCACACTGTTTTGCACCGAGTTTCATGCAGTTACGAAACGATCCCAAATGCACCCAAACACTATGCAACGCGCCAAAACATGAGTTTAGGGTCCAATGTGATGGATTGGGTGCGTTCGTTTCGAAAAATCCCGACGTGACTTCGTGTTACGAACTTTTGCATTAATTGCACCAGTTCCCCCTATTTTGCATCGAGTTTCATGGAGTTACGAAATGATCCCAAATGCACCCAAACACTATACAACACACCAAAACATGAGTTTAGGGTCCAATGGTGTGGATTGGGTGTGTTCGTTGCGAAAAATCCGGATGTGACTTCGTGGCACGAACTTTTGCATTAATTGCACCAGTTCACACCGTTTTGCACTGCGTTTCATGCAGTTACGAAACCATAACAAATGCACCCAAACACTATGCAACGCACCAAAACTTTAGTTTAGGTTCCAATGGGGCGGATTGGGTGCGTTCGTGGAGAAAAATCATGGCATGACTTCGTGGCACGAGCCTACGCATTAATTGCACTAGTTCACCCTGTTTTGCATCGAGTTTCATGCGGTTACGAAATGATCCAAAATGCATCCAAACACTATGCAACGATCAAAACATGAGTTTAGGGTTCAATGGAGTGGATTGGGTGCGTTCGTTTCGAAAAATCCCGACGTGACTTCGTGGCACATACTTTTGCATTAATTGCACCAGTTCACACAGTTTTGCATCGAGTTTCATGCAGTTACGAAACGTTCCCAAATGCACCCAAACACTATTGAACGCACCAAAACATGAGTTTAGGGTCCAATGTGGTGGATTGGGTCCGTTCGTTGCGAAAAATCCTGACGTGACTTCGTGGCACAAACTTTTGCATTAATTGCACCAGTTCACACCGTTTTGCACCGAGTTTCATGCAGTTACGAAACCATAACAAATACACCCAAACACTATGCAACGCACCAAAACTTGAGTTTAGGGTCCAATGGGGAGGATTGGGTGCGTTCGTGGAGAAAAATCCTGCCATGACTTCATGGCACGAACTTTCGCATTAATTGCACTAGTTCACCTTGTTTTGCATCGAGTTTCATGCGGTTACAAAACGATCCCAAATGCACCCAAGCACTATGCAACACACCAAAACATGAGTTTAGGGTCCAATGGAGTGGATTGGGTGTGTTCATTGCAAAAAATACCTATGCGACTTCGTGGCACGTGCTTTTGCATTAATTGCACTAGTTCACACAGTTTTGCAACGAGTTTCATGCAGTTACGAAACGATCCTAAATGCACCCAAACACTATGCAACGCACCAAAACATGAGTTTAGGGTCCAATGTGGTGGATTGGGTGCGTTCGTTGCGAAAAATCCCGACGTGACTTCGTGGCACGTACTTTCGTATTAATTGCACCAGTTCACACTGTTTTGCACCGAGTTTCATGCAGTTACGAAACGATCCCAAATGCACCCAAACACTATGCAACGCGCCAAAACATGAGTTTAGGGTCCAATGTGATGGATTGGGTGCGTTCGTTTCGAAAAATCCCGACGTGACTTCGTGTTACGAACTTTTGCATTAATTGCACCAGTTCCCCCTATTTTGCATCGAGTTTCATGGAGTTACGAAATGATCCCAAATGCACCCAAACACTATACAACACACCAAAACATGAGTTTAGGGTCCAATGGTGTGGATTGGGTGTGTTCGTTGCGAAAAATCCGGATGTGACTTCGTGGCACGAACTTTTGCATTAATTGCACCAGTTCACACCGTTTTGCACTGCGTTTCATGCAGTTACGAAACCATAACAAATGCACCCAAACACTATGCAACGCACCAAAACTTTAGTTTAGGTTCCAATGGGGCGGATTGGGTGCGTTCGTGGAGAAAAATCATGGCATGACTTCGTGGCACGAGCCTACGCATTAATTGCACTAGTTCACCCTGTTTTGCATCGAGTTTCATGCGGTTACGAAATGATCCAAAATGCATCCAAACACTATGCAACGATCAAAACATGAGTTTAGGGTTCAATGGAGTGGATTGGGTGCGTTCGTTTCGAAAAAATCCCGACGTGACTTCGTGGCACATACTTTTGCATTAATTGCACCAGTTCACACAGTTTTGCATCGAGTTTCATGCAGTTACGAAACGTTCCCAAATGCACCCAAACACTATTGAACGCACCAAAACATGAGTTTAGGGTCCAATGTGGTGGATTGGGTCCGTTCGTTGCGAAAAATCCTGACGTGACTTCGTGGCACAAACTTTTGCATTAATTGCACCAGTTCACACCGTTTTGCACCGAGTTTCATGCAGTTACGAAACCATAACAAATACACCCAAACACTATGCAACGCACCAAAACTTGAGTTTAGGGTCCAATGGGGAGGATTGGGTGCGTTCGTGGAGAAAAATCCTGCCATGACTTCATGGCACGAACTTTCGCATTAATTGCACTAGTTCACCTTGTTTTGCATCGAGTTTCATGCGGTTACAAAACGATCCCAAATGCACCCAAGCACTATGCAACACACCAAAACATGAGTTTAGGGTCCAATGGAGTGGATTGGGTGTGTTCATTGCAAAAAATACCTATGCGACTTCGTGGCACGTGCTTTTGCATTAATTGCACTAGTTCACACAGTTTTGCAACGAGTTTCATGCAGTTACGAAACGATCCTAAATGCACCCAAACACTATGCAACGCACCAAAACATGAGTTTAGGGTCCAATGTGGTGGATTGGGTGCGTTCGTTGCGAAAAATCCCGACGTGACTTCGTGGCACGTACTTTCGTATTAATTGCACCAGTTCACACTGTTTTGCACCGAGTTTCATGCAGTTACGAAACGATCCCAAATGCACCCAAACACTATGCAACGCGCCAAAACATGAGTTTAGGGTCCAATGTGATGGATTGGGTGCGTTCGTTTCGAAAAATCCCGACGTGACTTCGTGTTACGAACTTTTGCATTAATTGCACCAGTTCCCCCTATTTTGCATCGAGTTTCATGGAGTTACGAAATGATCCCAAATGCACCCAAACACTATACAACACACCAAAACATGAGTTTAGGGTCCAATGGTGTGGATTGGGTGTGTTCGTTGCGAAAAATCCGGATGTGACTTCGTGGCACGAACTTTTGCATTAATTGCACCAGTTCACACCGTTTTGCACTGCGTTTCATGCAGTTACGAAACCATAACAAATGCACCCAAACACTATGCAACGCACCAAAACTTTAGTTTAGGTTCCAATGGGGCGGATTGGGTGCGTTCGTGGAGAAAAATCATGGCATGACTTCGTGGCACGAGCCTACGCATTAATTGCACTAGTTCACCCTGTTTTGCATCGAGTTTCATGCGGTTACGAAATGATCCAAAATGCATCCAAACACTATGCAACGATCAAAACATGAGTTTAGGGTTCAATGGAGTGGATTGGGTGCGTTCGTTTCGAAAAATCCCGACGTGACTTCGTGGCACATACTTTTGCATTAATTGCACCAGTTCACACAGTTTTGCATCGAGTTTCATGCAGTTACGAAACGTTCCCAAATGCACCCAAACACTATTGAACGCACCAAAACATGAGTTTAGGGTCCAATGTGGTGGATTGGGTCCGTTCGTTGCGAAAAATCCTGACGTGACTTCGTGGCACAAACTTTTGCATTAATTGCACCAGTTCACACCGTTTTGCACCGAGTTTCATGCAGTTACGAAACCATAACAAATACACCCAAACACTATGCAACGCACCAAAACTTGAGTTTAGGGTCCAATGGGGAGGATTGGGTGCGTTCGTGGAGAAAAATCCTGCCATGACTTCATGGCACGAACTTTCGCATTAATTGCACTAGTTCACCTTGTTTTGCATCGAGTTTCATGCGGTTACAAAACGATCCCAAATGCACCCAAGCACTATGCAACACACCAAAACATGAGTTTAGGGTCCAATGGAGTGGATTGGGTGTGTTCATTGCAAAAAATACCTATGCGACTTCGTGGCACGTGCTTTTGCATTAATTGCACTAGTTCACACAGTTTTGCAACGAGTTTCATGCAGTTACGAAACGATCCTAAATGCACCCAAACACTATGCAACGCACCAAAACATGAGTTTAGGGTCCAATGTGGTGGATTGGGTGCGTTCGTTGCGAAAAATCCCGACGTGACTTCGTGGCACGTACTTTCGTATTAATTGCACCAGTTCACACTGTTTTGCACCGAGTTTCATGCAGTTACGAAACGATCCCAAATGCACCCAAACACTATGCAACGCGCCAAAACATGAGTTTAGGGTCCAATGTGATGGATTGGGTGCGTTCGTTTCGAAAAATCCCGACGTGACTTCGTGTTACGAACTTTTGCATTAATTGCACCAGTTCCCCCTATTTTGCATCGAGTTTCATGGAGTTACGAAATGATCCCAAATGCACCCAAACACTATACAACACACCAAAACATGAGTTTAGGGTCCAATGGTGTGGATTGGGTGTGTTCGTTGCGAAAAATCCGGATGTGACTTCGTGGCACGAACTTTTGCATTAATTGCACCAGTTCACACCGTTTTGCACTGCGTTTCATGCAGTTACGAAACCATAACAAATGCACCCAAACACTATGCAACGCACCAAAACTTTAGTTTAGGTTCCAATGGGGCGGATTGGGTGCGTTCGTGGAGAAAAATCATGGCATGACTTCGTGGCACGAGCCTACGCATTAATTGCACTAGTTCACCCTGTTTTGCATCGAGTTTCATGCGGTTACGAAATGATCCAAAATGCATCCAAACACTATGCAACGATCAAAACATGAGTTTAGGGTTCAATGGAGTGGATTGGGTGCGTTCGTTTCGAAAAATCCCGACGTGACTTCGTGGCACATACTTTTGCATTAATTGCACCAGTTCACACAGTTTTGCATCGAGTTTCATGCAGTTACGAAACGTTCCCAAATGCACCCAAACACTATTGAACGCACCAAAACATGAGTTTAGGGTCCAATGTGGTGGATTGGGTCCGTTCGTTGCGAAAAATCCTGACGTGACTTCGTGGCACAAACTTTTGCATTAATTGCACCAGTTCACACCGTTTTGCACCGAGTTTCATGCAGTTACGAAACCATAACAAATACACCCAAACACTATGCAACGCACCAAAACTTGAGTTTAGGGTCCAATGGGGAGGATTGGGTGCGTTCGTGGAGAAAAATCCTGCCATGACTTCATGGCACGAACTTTCGCATTAATTGCACTAGTTCACCTTGTTTTGCATCGAGTTTCATGCGGTTACAAAACGATCCCAAATGCACCCAAGCACTATGCAACACACCAAAACATGAGTTTAGGGTCCAATGGAGTGGATTGGGTGTGTTCATTGCAAAAAATACCTATGCGACTTCGTGGCACGTGCTTTTGCATTAATTGCACTAGTTCACACAGTTTTGCAACGAGTTTCATGCAGTTACGAAACGATCCTAAATGCACCCAAACACTATGCAACGCACCAAAACATGAGTTTAGGGTCCAATGTGGTGGATTGGGTGCGTTCGTTGCGAAAAATCCCGACGTGACTTCGTGGCACGTACTTTCGTATTAATTGCACCAGTTCACACTGTTTTGCACCGAGTTTCATGCAGTTACGAAACGATCCCAAATGCACCCAAACACTATGCAACGCGCCAAAACATGAGTTTAGGGTCCAATGTGATGGATTGGGTGCGTTCGTTTCGAAAAATCCCGACGTGACTTCGTGTTACGAACTTTTGCATTAATTGCACCAGTTCCCCCTATTTTGCATCGAGTTTCATGGAGTTACGAAATGATCCCAAATGCACCCAAACACTATACAACACACCAAAACATGAGTTTAGGGTCCAATGGTGTGGATTGGGTGTGTTCGTTGCGAAAAATCCGGATGTGACTTCGTGGCACGAACTTTTGCATTAATTGCACCAGTTCACACCGTTTTGCACTGCGTTTCATGCAGTTACGAAACCATAACAAATGCACCCAAACACTATGCAACGCACCAAAACTTTAGTTTAGGTTCCAATGGGGCGGATTGGGTGCGTTCGTGGAGAAAAATCATGGCATGACTTCGTGGCACGAGCCTACGCATTAATTGCACTAGTTCACCCTGTTTTGCATCGAGTTTCATGCGGTTACGAAATGATCCAAAATGCATCCAAACACTATGCAACGATCAAAACATGAGTTTAGGGTTCAATGGAGTGGATTGGGTGCGTTCGTTTCGAAAAATCCCGACGTGACTTCGTGGCACATACTTTTGCATTAATTGCACCAGTTCACACAGTTTTGCATCGAGTTTCATGCAGTTACGAAACGTTCCCAAATGCACCCAAACACTATTGAACGCACCAAAACATGAGTTTAGGGTCCAATGTGGTGGATTGGGTCCGTTCGTTGCGAAAAATCCTGACGTGACTTCGTGGCACAAACTTTTGCATTAATTGCACCAGTTCACACCGTTTTGCACCGAGTTTCATGCAGTTACGAAACCATAACAAATACACCCAAACACTATGCAACGCACCAAAACTTGAGTTTAGGGTCCAATGGGGAGGATTGGGTGCGTTCGTGGAGAAAAATCCTGCCATGACTTCATGGCACGAACTTTCGCATTAATTGCACTAGTTCACCTTGTTTTGCATCGAGTTTCATGCGGTTACAAAACGATCCCAAATGCACCCAAGCACTATGCAACACACCAAAACATGAGTTTAGGGTCCAATGGAGTGGATTGGGTGTGTTCATTGCAAAAAATACCTATGCGACTTCGTGGCACGTGCTTTTGCATTAATTGCACTAGTTCACACAGTTTTGCAACGAGTTTCATGCAGTTACGAAACGATCCTAAATGCACCCAAACACTATGCAACGCACCAAAACATGAGTTTAGGGTCCAATGTGGTGGATTGGGTGCGTTCGTTGCGAAAAATCCCGACGTGACTTCGTGGCACGTACTTTCGTATTAATTGCACCAGTTCACACTGTTTTGCACCGAGTTTCATGCAGTTACGAAACGATCCCAAATGCACCCAAACACTATGCAACGCGCCAAAACATGAGTTTAGGGTCCAATGTGATGGATTGGGTGCGTTCGTTTCGAAAAATCCCGACGTGACTTTGTGTTACGAACTTTTGCATTAATTGCACCAGTTCCCCCTATTTTGCATCGAGTTTCATGGAGTTACGAAATGATCCCAAATGCACCCAAACACTATACAACACACCAAAACATGAGTTTAGGGTCCAATGGTGTGGATTGGGTGTGTTCGTTGCGAAAAATCCGGATGTGACTTCGTGGCACGAACTTTTGCATTAATTGCACCAGTTCACACCGTTTTGCACTGCGTTTCATGCAGTTACGAAACCATAACAAATGCACCCAAACACTATGCAACGCACCAAAACTTTAGTTTAGGTTCCAATGGGGCGGATTGGGTGCGTTCGTGGAGAAAAATCATGGCATGACTTCGTGGCACGAGCCTACGCATTAATTGCACTAGTTCACCCTGTTTTGCATCGAGTTTCATGCGGTTACGAAATGATCCAAAATGCATCCAAACACTATGCAACGATCAAAACATGAGTTTAGGGTTCAATGGAGTGGATTGGGTGCGTTCGTTTCGAAAAATCCCGACGTGACTTCGTGGCACATACTTTTGCATTAATTGCACCAGTTCACACAGTTTTGCATCGAGTTTCATGCAGTTACGAAACGTTCCCAAATGCACCCAAACACTATTGAACGCACCAAAACATGAGTTTAGGGTCCAATGTGGTGGATTGGGTCCGTTCGTTGCGAAAAATCCTGACGTGACTTCGTGGCACAAACTTTTGCATTAATTGCACCAGTTCACACCGTTTTGCACCGAGTTTCATGCAGTTACGAAACCATAACAAATACACCCAAACACTATGCAACGCACCAAAACTTGAGTTTAGGGTCCAATGGGGAGGATTGGGTGCGTTCGTGGAGAAAAATCCTGCCATGACTTCATGGCACGAACTTTCGCATTAATTGCACTAGTTCACCTTGTTTTGCATCGAGTTTCATGCGGTTACAAAACGATCCCAAATGCACCCAAGCACTATGCAACACACCAAAACATGAGTTTAGGGTCCAATGGAGTGGATTGGGTGTGTTCATTGCAAAAAATACCTATGCGACTTCGTGGCACGTGCTTTTGCATTAATTGCACTAGTTCACACAGTTTTGCAACGAGTTTCATGCAGTTACGAAACGATCCTAAATGCACCCAAACACTATGCAACGCACCAAAACATGAGTTTAGGGTCCAATGTGGTGGATTGGGTGCGTTCGTTGCGAAAAATCCCGACGTGACTTCGTGGCACGTACTTTCGTATTAATTGCACCAGTTCACACTGTTTTGCACCGAGTTTCATGCAGTTACGAAACGATCCCAAATGCACCCAAACACTATGCAACGCGCCAAAACATGAGTTTAGGGTCCAATGTGATGGATTGGGTGCGTTCGTTTCGAAAAATCCCGACGTGACTTTGTGTTACGAACTTTTGCATTAATTGCACCAGTTCCCCCTATTTTGCATCGAGTTTCATGGAGTTACGAAATGATCCCAAATGCACCCAAACACTATACAACACACCAAAACATGAGTTTAGGGTCCAATGGTGTGGATTGGGTGTGTTCGTTGCGAAAAATCCGGATGTGACTTCGTGGCACGAACTTTTGCATTAATTGCACCAGTTCACACCGTTTTGCACTGCGTTTCATGCAGTTACGAAACCATAACAAATGCACCCAAACACTATGCAACGCACCAAAACTTTAGTTTAGGTTCCAATGGGGCGGATTGGGTGCGTTCGTGGAGAAAAATCATGGCATGACTTCGTGGCACGAGCCTACGCATTAATTGCACTAGTTCACCCTGTTTTGCATCGAGTTTCATGCGGTTACGAAATGATCCAAAATGCATCCAAACACTATGCAACGATCAAAACATGAGTTTAGGGTTCAATGGAGTGGATTGGGTGCGTTCGTTTCGAAAAATCCCGACGTGACTTCGTGGCACATACTTTTGCATTAATTGCACTAGTTCACACAGTTTTGCATCGAGTTTCATGCAGTTACGAAACGTTCCCAAATGCACCCAAACACTATTGAACGCACCAAAACATGAGTTTAGGGTCCAATGTGGTGGATTGGGTCCGTTCGTTGCGAAAAATCCTGACGTGACTTCGTGGCACAAACTTTTGCATTAATTGCACCAGTTCACACCGTTTTGCACCGAGTTTCATGCAGTTACGAAACCATAACAAATACACCCAAACACTATGCAACGCACCAAAACTTGAGTTTAGGGTCCAATGGGGAGGATTGGGTGCGTTCGTGGAGAAAAATCCTGCCATGACTTCATGGCACGAACTTTCGCATTAATTGCACTAGTTCACCTTATTTTGCATCGAGTTTCATGCGGTTACAAAACGATCCCAAATGCACCCAAGCACTATGCAACACACCAAAACATGAGTTTAGGGTCCAATGGAGTGGATTGGGTGTGTTCATTGCGAAAAATCCCGACATGACTTCGTGGCACGTACTTTTGTATTAATTGCACAAGTTCACCCCGTTTTGCACCGAGTTTCATGCAGTTATGAAACGATCCCAAATGCACCCAAACCCTATGCAACGCACCAAAACATGAGGTTAGGGTTCAATGGGGTTTAATGGGTGTGTTCGTATAGAAAAATCCTGGCGTGACTTTGTAGCACGAGCTTTCGCATTAATTGCACTGATTCACCCTGTTTTGCATCGAGTTTCATGCTGTTACGAAACGATCCCAAATGCACCCAAACACTATGCAATGCACCAGAACATGAGTTTAGGGTCCAATGTGATGGATTGGGTGCGTTCGTTTCGAAAAATCCCGACGTGACTTCGTGTTACGAACTTTTGCATTAATTGCACCAGTTCCCCCTATTTTGCATCGAGTTTCATGGAGTTACGAAATGATCCCAAATGCACCCAAACACTATACAACACACCAAAACATGAGTTTAGGGTCCAATGGTGTGGATTGGGTGTGTTCGTTGCGAAAAATCCGGATGTGACTTCGTGGCACGAACTTTTGCATTAATTGCACCAGTTCACACCGTTTTGCACTGCGTTTCATGCAGTTACGAAACCATAACAAATGCACCCAAACACTATGCAACGCACCAAAACTTTAGTTTAGGTTCCAATGGGGCGGATTGGGTGCGTTCGTGGAGAAAAATCATGGCATGACTTCGTGGCACGAGCCTACGCATTAATTGCACTAGTTCACCCTGTTTTGCATCGAGTTTCATGCGGTTACGAAATGATCCAAAATGCATCCAAACACTATGCAACGATCAAAACATGAGTTTAGGGTTCAATGGAGTGGATTGGGTGCGTTCGTTTCGAAAAATCCCGACGTGACTTCGTGGCACATACTTTTGCATTAATTGCACTAGTTCACACAGTTTTGCATCGAGTTTCATGCAGTTACGAAACGTTCCCAAATGCACCCAAACACTATTGAACGCACCAAAACATGAGTTTAGGGTCCAATGTGGTGGATTGGGTCCGTTCGTTGCGAAAAATCCTGACGTGACTTCGTGGCACAAACTTTTGCATTAATTGCACCAGTTCACACCGTTTTGCACCGAGTTTCATGCAGTTACGAAACCATAACAAATACACCCAAACACTATGCAACGCACCAAAACTTGAGTTTAGGGTCCAATGGGGAGGATTGGGTGCGTTCGTGGAGAAAAATCCTGCCATGACTTCATGGCACGAACTTTCGCATTAATTGCACTAGTTCACCTTATTTTGCATCGAGTTTCATGCGGTTACAAAACGATCCCAAATGCACCCAAGCACTATGCAACACACCAAAACATGAGTTTAGGGTCCAATGGAGTGGATTGGGTGTGTTCATTGCGAAAAATCCCGACATGACTTCGTGGCACGTACTTTTGTATTAATTGCACAAGTTCACCCCGTTTTGCACCGAGTTTCATGCAGTTATGAAACGATCCCAAATGCACCCAAACCCTATGCAACGCACCAAAACATGAGGTTAGGGTTCAATGGGGTTTAATGGGTGTGTTCGTATAGAAAAATCCTGGCGTGACTTTGTAGCACGAGCTTTCGCATTAATTGCACTGATTCACCCTGTTTTGCATCGAGTTTCATGCTGTTACGAAACGATCCCAAATGCACCCAAACACTATGCAATGCACCAGAACAATAGTTTATGGTCCAATGGAGTGGATTGGGTGCGTTCGTTGCAAAAAATCCCGATGTGACTTCGTGGCACGTACTTTTGTATTAATTGCACCAGTTCAAACTGTTTTGCACCGAGTTTCATGCAGTTAGGAAACAATCCCAAATGCACCCAAACACTATGCAACGCACCAAAACATGAGCTTAGGGTCCAATGTGGTGGATTGAGTTCGTTCGTTGCGAAAAATCCCGATGTGGCTTCGTGGCACGAACTTTTGCATTAATTGTACCAGTTCACACCATTTTGCACCGAGTTTCATGCAGTTACGAAACCATAACAAATGCACCCAAACACTATGCAACACAAAAAAACTTGAGTTTAGGTTCCAATGGGGTGGAGTGGGTGCGTTCGTGGGGAAAAATCCCGGCATTACTTCATGGCAAGAGCTTTCGCATTAATTGCACTAGTTCACCATGTTTTGCATCGAGTTTCATGCGGTTACGAAATGATCCCAAATGCATCCAAACACTATGCAACACACCAAAACGTGAGTTTAGGGTCCAATCGAGTGGATTGGGTGCGTTCATTGCAAAAAATCCCGACGTGACTTCGTGGCACGTACTTTTGCATTAATTGCACCAGTTTACACTATTTTGCATCGAGTTTCATGCAGTTATGAAACGATCCAAATGCACCCAAACACTATGCAACGCACCAAAACATGAATTTAGGCTCCAATGGGGCGGATTGGGTGCGTTCGTTGCGAAAAATCCCGACGTGACTTCGTGGCACGAACTTTGTATTAATTGCACCAGTTCTCCCTATTTTGCATCGAGTTTCATGGAGTTACGAAATGATCCCAAATGCACCCAAACACTATACAACACACCAAAACATGAGTTTAGGGTCCAATGGTACGGATTGGGTGCGTTCGTTCCGAAAAATCCGGACGTGACTTCGTGGCACGAACTTTTGCATTAATTGCACCAGTTTACACCGTTTTGCACCGAGTTCATGTAGTTACGAAACCATAATAAATGCACCCAAACACTATGCAACGCACCAAAACTTGAGTTTAGGGTCCAATGGGGTGGATTGGGTGCGTTCGTGGAGAAAAATCCCGGCATGACTTCATGGCACGAGCTTTCGCATTAATTGCACTAGTTCACCCTATTTTGCATCGAGTTTCATGCGGTTACGAAACGATCCCAAATGCACCCAACACTATGCAACACACCAAAACATGAGTTTAGGGTCCAATGGAGTGGATTGGGTGCGTTCGTTGCAAAAAAATCCCGACTTGACTTCGTGGCACGTACTTTTTGATTAATTGCACCAGTTCACACTGTTTTGCACCGAGTTTCATGCAGTTACGAAACGATCCCAAATGCACCCAAACATTATGCAATGCGCCAAAACATGAGTTTAGGGTCAATTGTTGTATTGGGTGCGTTCGTTTCGAAAAATCCCGACGTGACTTCGTGTTACGAACTTTTGCATTAACTGCACCAGTTCACACCATTTTGCACCGAGTTTCATGCAGTTACGAAATGATAACAGATGAACCCAAACACTATGAAACTTACCAAAACATGAGTTTAGGGTCCAATGGGATGGATTGGGTGCGTTCGTTGCGAAAAATCCCGACGTGACTTCGTGGCACGAACTTTTGCATTAATTGCACCAGTTCACCCTGTTTTGCATCGAGTTTCATGCGGTTACGAAACGATCCCAAATGCATCCAAACACTATGCAACACACCAAAATATGAGTTTAGGGTCCAATGGAGTGGATTGGGTGCGTTCATTGCAAAAAATCCCGACGTGACTTCGTGGCACGTACTTTTGCATTAATTGTACCAGTTCACACTATTTTGCATCGAGTTTCATGCAGTTATGAAACGATCCAAATGCACCCAAACACTATGCAATGCACCAAAACATGAATTTAGGCTCCAATGGGGCGGATTGGGTGCGTTCGTTGCGAAAAATCCCGACGTGACTTCGTGGCACGAACTTTGTATTAATAGCACCAGTTCCCCCTATTTTGCATCGAGTTTCATGGAGTTACGAAATGTTCCCAAATGCACCCAAACACTATACAACACACCAAAACATGAGTTTAGGGTCCAATGGTGCGGATTGGGTGCGTTCGTTGCGAAAAATCCAGACGTGACTTCGTGGCACGAACTTTTGCATTAATTGCACCAGTTCACACCATTTCGCCCGGAGTTTCATGCAGTTACGAAACCATAACAAAAGCACCCAAACACTATGCAACACACCAAAACCTGAGTTTAGGGTCCAATGGGGTGGATTGGGTGCGTTCGTGGAGAAAAATCCCGCCATGATTCATGCCACGAGCTTTCGCTTTAATTGCACTAGTTCACCCGGTTTTGCATCGAGTTTCATGCGGTTACGAAACGATCCCAAATGCACCCAAACACTATGCAATGCACCAAAACAAGAGTTTAGGGTCCAATGGAGTGGATTGGGTGCGTTCGTTGCAAAAAATCCCGACGTGACTTCGTGGCACGAACTTTTGCATTAATTGCACCAGTTCTCCATATTTTGCATCGAGTTTCATGGAGTTACGAAATGCTCCCAAATGCACCCAAACACTACAACACACCAAAACATGAGTTTAGGGTCCAATGGTGTGGATTGGGTGTGTTCGTTGCGAAAAATCCCGACGTGAATTCGTGGCACAAACTTTTGCATTAATTGCACCAGTTCACCCTATTTTGCATCGAGTTTCGTGGAGTTACGAAATGATCCCAAATGCACCCAAACACTATACAACACACCAAAACATGAGTTTAGGGTCCAATGGTGTGGATTGGGTGTGTTAGTTGCGAAAAATCCGGATGTGACTTCGTGGCACGAACTTTTGCATTAATTGCACCAGTTCACACCATTTTGCACTGCATTTCATGCAGTTACGAAACCATAACAAATGCACCCAAACACTATGCAACGCACCAAAACTTTAGTTTAGGTTCCAATGGGGCGGATTGGGTGCGTTCGTGGAGAAAAATCATGGCATGACTTCGTGGCACGAGCTTACGCATTAATTGCACTAGTTCACCCTGTTTTGCTTCGAGTTTCATGCGGTTAAGAAATGATCCAAAATGCATCCAAACACTATGCAACGATCAAAACATGAGTTTAGGGTTCAATGGAGTGGATTGGGTGCGTTCGTTGCAAAAAATCCCGACGTGACTTCGTGGCACATACTTTTGCATTAATTGCACCAGTTCACACAGTTTTGCATCGAGTTTCATGCAGTTACGAAACGTTCCCAAATGCACCCAAACACTATTAAACGCACCAAAACATGAGTTTAGGGTCCAATGTGGTGGATTGGTTGCGTTCATTGCAAAAAATCCCGACGTGACTTCGTGGCACGTACTTTTGCATTAATTGTACCAGTTCACACTATTTTGCATCGAGTTTCATGCAGTTATGAAACGATCCAAATGCACCCAAACACTATGCAATGCACCAAAACATGAATTTAGGCTCCAATGGGGCGGATTGGGTGCGTTCGTTGCGAAAAATCCCGACGTGACTTCGTGGCACGTACTTTGTATTAATAGCCCCAGTTCCCCCTATTTTGCATCGAGTTTCATGGAGTTACGAAATGTTCCCAAATGCACCCAAACACTATACAACACACCAAAACATGAGTTTAGGGTCCAATGGTGCGGATTGGGTGCGTTCGTTGCGAAAAATCCAGACGTGACTTCGTGGCACGAACTTTTGCATTAATTGCACCAGTTCACACCATTTCGCCCGGAGTTTCATGCAGTTACGAAACCATAACAAAAGCACCCAAACACTATGCAACACACCAAAACCTGAGTTTAGGGTCCAATGGGGTGGATTGGGTGCGTTCGTGGAGAAAAATCCCGCCATGATTCATGCCACGAGCTTTCGCTTTAATTGCACTAGTTCACCCGGTTTTGCATCGAGTTTCATGCGGTTACGAAACGATCCCAAATGCACCCAAACACTATGCAATGCACCAAAACAAGAGTTTAGGGTCCAATGGAGTGGATTGGGTGCGTTCGTTGCAAAAAATCCCGACGTGACTTCGTGGCACGAACTTTTGCATTAATTGCACCAGTTCTCCATATTTTGCATCGAGTTTCATGGAGTTACGAAATGCTCCCAAATGCACCCAAACACTATAACACACCAAAACATGAGTTTAGGGTCCAATGGTGTGGATTGGGTTTGTTCGTTGCGAAAAATCCCGACGTGAATTCGTGGCACAAACTTTTGCATTAATTGCACCAGTTCACCCTATTTTGCATCGAGTTTCGTGGAGTTACGAAATGATCCCAAATGCACCCAAACACTATACAACACACCAAAACATGAGTTTAGGGTCCAATGGTGTGGATTGGGTGTGTTCGTTGCGAAAAATCCGGATGTGACTTCGTGGCACGAACTTTTGCATTAATTGCACCAGTTCACACCATTTTGCACTGCATTTCATGCAGTTACGAAACCATAACAAATGCACCCAAACACTATGCAACGCACCAAAACTTTAGTTTAGGTTCCAATGGGGCGGATTGGGTGCGTTCGTGGAGAAAAATCATGGCATGACTTCGTGGCACGAGCTTACGCATTAATTGCACTAGTTCACCCTGTTTTGCTTCGAGTTTCATGCGGTTAAGAAATGATCCAAAATGCATCCAAACACTATGCAACGATCAAAACATGAGTTTAGGGTTCAATGGAGTGGATTGGGTGCGTTCGTTGCAAAAAATCCCGACGTGACTTCGTGGCACATACTTTTGCATTAATTGCACCAGTTCACACAGTTTTGCATCGAGTTTCATGCAGTTACGAAACGTTCCCAAATGCACCCAAACACTATTAAACGCACCAAAACATGAGTTTAGGGTCCAATGTGGTGGATTGGGTGCGTTCATTGCAAAAAATCCCGACGTGACTTCGTGGCACGTACTTTTGCATTAATTGTACCAGTTCACACTATTTTGCATCGAGTTTCATGCAGTTATGAAACGATCCAAATGCACCCAAACACTATGCAATGCACCAAAACATGAATTTAGGCTCCAATGGGGCGGATTGGGTGCGTTCGTTGCGAAAAATCCCGACGTGACTTCGTGGCACGAACTTTGTATTAATAGCACCAGTTCCCCCTATTTTGCATCGAGTTTCATGGAGTTACGAAATGTTCCCAAATGCACCCAAACACTATACAACACACCAAAACATGAGTTTAGGGTCCAATGGTGCGGATTGGGTGCGTTCGTTGCGAAAAATCCAGACGTGACTTCGTGGCACGAACTTTTGCATTAATTGCACCAGTTCACACCATTTCGCCCGGAGTTTCATGCAGTTACGAAACCATAACAAAAGCACCCAAACACTATGCAACACACCAAAACCTGAGTTTAGGGTCCAATGGGGTGGATTGGGTGCGTTCGTGGAGAAAAATCCCGCCATGATTCATGCCACGAGCTTTCGCTTTAATTGCACTAGTTCACCCGGTTTTGCATCGAGTTTCATGCGGTTACGAAACGATCCCAAATGCACCCAAACACTATGCAATGCACCAAAACAAGAGTTTAGGGTCCAATGGAGTGGATTGGGTGCGTTCGTTGCAAAAAATCCCGACGTGACTTCGTGGCACGAACTTTTGCATTAATTGCACCAGTTCTCCATATTTTGCATCGAGTTTCATGGAGTTACGAAATGCTCCCAAATGCACCCAAACACTACAACACACCAAAACATGAGTTTAGGGTCCAATGGTGTGGATTGGGTGTGTTCGTTGCGAAAAATCCCGACGTGAATTCGTGGCACAAACTTTTGCATTAATTGCACCAGTTCACCCTATTTTGCATCGAGTTTCGTGGAGTTACGAAATGATCCCAAATGCACCCAAACACTATACAACACACCAAAACATGAGTTTAGCGTCCAATGGTGTGGATTGGGTGTGTTCGTTGCGAAAAATCCGGATGTGACTTCGTGGCACGAACTTTTGCATTAATTGCACCAGTTCACACCATTTTGCACTGCATTTCATGCAGTTACGAAACCATAACAAATGCACCCAAACACTATGCAACGCACCAAAACTTTAGTTTAGGTTCCAATGGGGCGGATTGGGTGCGTTCGTGGAGAAAAATCATGGCATGACTTCGTGGCACGAGTTTACGCATTAATTGCACTAGTTCACCCTGTTTTGCTTCGAGTTTCATGCGGTTAAGAAATGATCCAAAATGCATCCAAACACTATGCAACGATCAAAACATGAGTTTAGGGTTCAATGGAGTGGATTGGGTGCGTTCGTTGCAAAAAATCCCGACGTGACTTCGTGGCACATACTTTTGCATTAATTGCACCAGTTCACACAGTTTTGCATCGAGTTTCATGCAGTTACGAAACGTTCCCAAATGCACCCAAACACTATTGAACGCACCAAAACATGAGTTTAGGGTCCAATGTGGTGGATTGGGTGCGTTCGTTGCGAAAAATCCTGACGTGACTTCGTGGCACAAACTTTTGCATTAATTGCACCAGTTCACACCGTTTTGCACCGAGTTTCATGCAGTTACGAAACCATAACAAATACACCCAAACACTATGCAACGCACCAAAACTTGAGTTTAGGGTCCAATGGGGTGGATTGGGTGCGTTCGTGGAGAAAAATCCCGTCATGACTTCATGCCACGAGCTTTCGCATTAATTGCACTAGTTCACCCTGTTTTGCATCGAGTTTCATGCGGTTACGAAATGATCCCAAATGCACCCAAACACTATACAACACACCAAAACATGAGTTTAGGTTCCAATGGAGTGGATTGGATGCGCTCATTGCAAAAAATACCGATGTGACTTCGTGGCACGTGCTTTTGGATTAATTGCACTAGTTCACATTGTTTTGCGCCGAGTTTCATGCAGTTACGAAACGATAACAAATGCACCCAAACACTATGCAACGCGCCAAAACATGAGTTTAGGGTCCAATGTGGTGGATTGGGTGCGTTCGTTTCGAAAAATCCTGACGTGACTTCGTGTTACGAACTTTTGCATTAATTGCACCAGTTCACACCATTTTGCACCGAGTTTCATGCAGTTACGAAATGATAACAGATGAACCCAAACACTATGAAACTTACCAAAACATGAGTTTAGGGTCTAATGCATGCATTCGCTGCGAAAAATCCCGACGTGACTTCGTGGCACAAACTTTTGCATTAATTGCACCAGTTCACCCTATTTTGCATCGAGTTTCATGGAGTTATGAAATGATCCCAAATGCACCCAAACACTATACAACACACCAAAACATGAGTTTAGGTTCCAATGGAGTGGACTGGGTGCGCTCGTTGCAAAAAATACCGATGTGACTTCGTGGCACGTGCTTTTGGATTAATTGCACTAGTTCACACTGTTTTGCACCGAGTTTCATGCAGTTACGAAACGATAACAAGTGCACCCAAACACTATGCAACGCACCAAAACTTGAGTTTAGGGTCCAATGTGGTGGATTGGGTGTGTTCGTAGAGAAAAATCCCGTCGTGCCTTCGTGGCACGAGCTTTCGCATTAATTGCACGGATTCACCCTGTTTTGCATCGAGTTTCATGCGGTTACGAAACGATCCCAAATGCACTGAAACACTATGCAATGCACCAAAACAAGAGTTTAGGGTCCAATGGAGTGGATTGGGTGCGTTCGTTGCAAAAAAATCCCGACGTGACTCCGTGGCACGTACTTTTGTATTAATTGCACCAGTTCACATTGTTTTGCACCGAGTTTCATGCAGTTACGAAACGATCCCAAATGCACCCAAACACTATGCAACGCGCCAAAACATGAGTTTAGGGTCCAATGTGGTGGATTGGGTGCGTTCGTTTCGAAATATCCCGACGTGACTTCGTGTTACGAACTTTTGCATTAATTGCACCAGTTCACACCATTGTGCACCGAGTTTCATGCAGTTACGAAATGATAACAGATGAACCCAAACACTATGAAACTTTCCAAAACATGAGTTTAGGGTCTAATGCATGCATTCGCTGCGAAAAATCCCGACGTGACTTCGGGGCACAAACTTTTGCATTAATTGCACCAGTTCACCCTATTTTGCATCGAGTTTCATGGAGTTACGAAATGATCCCAAATGCACCCAAACACTATACAACACACCAAAACATGAGTTTAGGGTCCAATGGAGAGGATTGGGTGCGTTCATTGCAAAAAATACCGATGTGACTTCGTGGCACGTGCTTTTGCATTAATTGCACTAGTTCACACTGTTTTGCACCGAGTTTCATGCAGTTACGAAACGATCCCAAATGCACCCAAACACTATGCAACGCACCAAAACATGAGTTTAGGGTACAATGTGGTGGATTGGGTGTGTTCGTAGAGAAAAATCCCGTCGTGATTTCGTGACACGAGCTTTCGCATTAATTGCACGGATTCACCCTGTTTTGCATCGAGTTTCATGCGGTTACGAAACGATCCCAAATGCACCCAAACACTATGCAATGCACCAAAACAAGAGTTTAGGGTCCAATGGAGTGGATTGGGTGCGTTCGTTGCAAAAAATCCCGACGTGACTTCGTGGCACGTACTTTTATATTAATTGCACCAGTTCACACTGTCTTGCACCAAGTTTCATGCAGTTACGAAACGATCCCAAATGCACCCAAACACTATGCAACGCGCCAAAACATGAGTTTAGGGTCCAATGTGGTGGATTGGGTGCGTTCGTTTCGAAAAATCCCGACGTGACTTCGTGTTACGAACTTTTGCATTAATTGCACCAGTTCACACCATTTTGCACCGAGTTTCATGCATTTATGAAATGATAACAGATGAACCCAAACACTATGAAACTTACCAAAACATGAGTTTAGGGTTCAATGGGATGGATTGGGTGCGTTCGTTGCGAAAAATCCCGACGTGACTTCGTGGCACGAACTTTTACATTAATTGCACCAATTCACACCGTTTTGCACGGAGTTTCATGCAGTTACGAAACCATAACAAAAGCACCCAAACACTATGCAATGCACCAAAACTTGAGTTTAGGGTCCAATGGGGTGGATTGGGTGTGTTCGTGGAGAAAAATCCCGGCATGACTTCATGTCACGAGCTTTCGCATAAATTACACTAGTTCACCCTGTTTTGCATCGAGTTTCATGCGGTTACGAAACTATCCCAAATGCACCCAAACATTATGCAACACACCAAAACATGAGTTTAGGGTCCAAAGGAGTGGATTGGGTGCGTTCATTGCAAAAAATCCCGACGTGACTTCGTGGCATGTACTTTTGCATTAATTGCTCTAGTTCACATTTTTTTGCACCGAGTTTCATGCAGTTACGAAACGATCCGAAATGCTCCCAAACACTATGCAGCGCACCAAAACATGAGTTTTGGGTCCAATGTAGTGGATTGGGTGCGTTCGTTGCGAAAAATCCTAACGTGACTTCGTGGCACAAACTTTTGCATTAATTGCACTAGTTCACCGTGATTGCATCGAGTTTCATGGAGTTACGCAATAATCCCAAATGCACCTAAACACTATACAACACACCAAAACATGAGTTTAGGGTTCAATGGGACGGATTAGGTGCGTTTGTTGCGAAAAATCGGGACGTGGCTTCGTGGAACGAACTTTTGCATTAATTGCACTAGTTCACACCGTTTTGCACCGAGTTTCATGCAGTTACGAAACCGTAACAAATGCACCCAAACACTATGCAACGCACCAAAACTTGAGTTTAGGGTCCAATGGGGTGGATTGGGTGCGTTCGTGGAGAAACATCCTGGCATGACTTCATGGCACGAGCTTTCGCAATAATTGCACTAGTTCACCCTGTTTTGCATCGAGTTTCATGCGGTTACGAAACGATCCAAAATGCATCCAAACACTATGCAACGCACCAAAACATGAGTTTAGGGTCCAATGGAGTGGATTGGGTTCGTTCATTGCAACAAATCCCGACGTGACTTCGTGGCATGTACTTTTGCATTAATTGCACCAGTTCACACTATTTTGCATCGAGTTTCATGCAGTTATGAAACGATCCCAAATACACCCAAACACTATGTGATGCACCAAAACATGAGTTTGCGGTCCAATGGGGCGGATTGGGTGCGTTCATTGGAAAAAAATCCCGACGTGACTTCATGGCACGTACATTTGCATTAATTGCACTAGTTCCCACTGTTTTGCATCGAGTTTCAAGCAGTTATGAAACGATCCCAATTGCACCCATACACTATGCAACGCACAAAAACATGAGATTCGGGTCCAATGTGGTGGATTGGGTGCGTTCGTTGCGAAAAATCCCGACATGTCTTCGTGGCACGAACTTTTGCATTAATTGCACAAGTTCACACTGTTTTGCACTGAGTTTCAAGCATTTACGAAATGATAACAGATGAACCCAAACACTATGAAACTTACCAAAACATGAGTTTAGGGTCCAATGGGATGGATTGGGTGCATTCGTTGCGAAAAATACCGATGTGACTTCGTGGCACGAACTTTTGCATTAATTGCACCAGTTCACACTGTTTTGCACGGAGTTTCATGCAGCTACAAAACCATAACAAAAGCACCCAGACACTATGCAATGCACCAAAACTTGAGTTTCGGGTCCAATGGTGTGGATTGGGTGTGTTCGTGGAGAAAAATCCCGGCATGACTTCATGCCACAAGCTTTCGCATTAATTGCACTAGTTCACCCTGTTTTGCATCGAGTTTCATGCGGTTACGAAACGATCCCAAATGCACCCAAACACTATGCAACACACCAAAACATGAGTTTAGGGTCCAAAGGAGTGGATTGGGTGCGTTCATTGCAAAAAATCCCGACGTGACTTCGTGGCACGTACTTTTGCATTAATTGCTCTAGTTCACAATTTTTTGCACCGAGTTTCATGCAGTTACGAAACGATCTGAAATGCTCCCAAACACTATGCAGCGCACCAAAACATGAGTTTAGGATCCAATGTGGTGGATTGGGTGCGTTCGTTGCGAAAAATCTTAACATGACTTCGTGGCATGAACTTTTGCATTAATTGCACCAGTTCACACTGTTTTGCATCGAGTTTCATGGAGTTACGAAATAATCCCAAATGCACCCAAACACTATACAACACACAAAAACATGAGTTTAGGGTTCAATGGGGCGGATTAGGTGCGTTTGTTGCGAAAAATCAGGACGTGGCTTCGTGGAACGAATTTTTGCATTAATTGCACTAGTTCACACCGTTTTGCACCGAGTTTCATGCAGTTAGAAAACCATAACAAATGAACCCAAACACTATGCAACGCACCAAAACTTGAGTTTAGGGTCCAATGGGGTGGATTGGGTGCGTTCGTGGAGAAACATCCTGGCATGACTTCATGGCACGAGCTTTCGCAACAATTGCACTAGTTCACCCTGTTTTGTATCGAGTTTCATGCGGTTACGAAACGATCCAAAATGCATCCAAACACTATGAAACTTACCAAAACATGAGTTTAGGGTCTAATGGGATGGATTGGGTGCGTTCGTTGCGAAAAATACCGACGTGACTTCGTGGCACGAACTTTTGCATTAATTGCACCAGTTCACACTGTTTTGCACGGAGTTTCATGCGGTTACGAAACCATAACAAAAGCACCCAAACACTATGCAATGCACCAAAACTTGAGTTTCGGGTCCAATGGGGTGGATTGGGTGTGTTCGTGGAGAAAAATCCCAGCATGACTTCATGCCACGAGCTTTCGCATTAATTGCACTAGTTCACCCTGTTTTGCATCGAGTTTCATGCGGTTACGAAACGATCCCAAATGCACCCAAACACTATGCAACACCCCAAAACATGAGTTTAGGGTCCAAAGGAGTGGATTGAGTGCGTTCATTGCAAAAAATCCCGACGTGACTTCGTGGCACGTACTTTTGCATTAATTGCTCTAGTTCACATTTTTTTGCACCGAGTTTCATGTAGTTACGAAACGATCTGAAATGCTCCCAAACACTATGCAGCGCACCAAAACATGAGTTTAGGGTCCAATGTGGTGGATTGGGTGCGTTCGTTGCGAAAAATCCTGACGTGACTTCGTGGCACGAACTTTTGCATTAATTGCACCAGTTCACCCTGTTTTGCATCGAGTTTCATGGAGTTACGAAATAATCCCAAATGCACCTAAACACTATACAACACACCAAAACATGAGTTTAGGGTTCAATGGGGCGGATTAGGTGCGTTTGTTGCGAAAAATCAGGACGTGGCTTCGTGGAACGAATTTTTGCATTAATTGCACTAGTTCACACCGTTTTGCACCGAGTTTCATGCAGTTACAAAACCATAACAAATGAACCCAAACACTATGCAACGCACCAAAACTTGAGTTTAGGGTCCAATGGGGTGGATTGGGTGCGTTCGTGGAGAAACATCCTGGCATGACTTCATGGCACGAGCTTTCGCAATAATTGCACTAGTTCACCCTGTTTTGTATCGAGTTTCATGCGGTTACGAAACGATCCAAAATGCATCCAAACACTATGCAACGCACCAAAACATGAGTTTAGGGTCCAATGGAGTGGATTGGGTGCGTTCATTGCTACAAATCCCGACGTGACTTCGTGGCATGTACTTTTGCATTAATTGCACCAGTTCACACTGTTTTGCATCAAGTTTCATGCAGTTATGAAACGATCCCAAATACACCCAAACACTATGCGATGCACCAAAACATGAGTTTAGGGTCCAATGGGGCGGATTGGGTGCGTTCGTTTCGAAAAATCCCGATGTGACTTCGTGGCACGAACTTTTGCATTAATTGCACCAGTTCACCCTATTTTGCATCGAGTTTCATGGACTTACCAAATGATCACAAATGCACCCAAACACTATGCAACACACCAAAACATGAGTTTAGGGTCCAAAGGAGTGGATTGGGTGCGTTCATTGCAAAAAAATCCCGACGTGACTTCATGGCACGTACATTTGCATTAATTGCACTAGTTCCCACTGTTTTGCATTGAGTTTCAAGCAGTTATGAAACGATCCCAATTGCACCCATACACTATGCAACGCACCAAAACATGAGTTTAGGGTCCAATGTGGTGGATTGGGTGCGTTCGTTTCGAAAAATCCCGACGTGACTTCGTGTTACGAGCTTTTGTATTAATTGCACCAATTCACACCGTTTTCACCGAGTTTTATGCAGTTACGAAAATGATAATAGATGAACCCAAACACTATGAAACATACCAAAACATGACTTTAGGGTCCAATGGGGTGGATTGGGTGCGTTCATTGCGAAAAATTCCGATGTGACTTCGTGGCACGAAATTTTGCATTAATTGCACCAGTTCACCCTATTTTGCATCGAGTTTCATGGAGTTACGAAATGATCCCAAATGCACCCAAACACTATACAACACACCAAAACATGAGTTTAGGGTCCTATGGTGTGGATTGGGTGTTCGTTGCGAAAAATCCGGATGTGACTTCGTGGCACGAACTTTTGCATTAATTGCACCAGTTCACACCATTTTGCACTGCGTTTCAAGCAGTTACGAAACCATAACATATGCACCCAAACACTATGCAACGCACCAAAACTTTAGTTTAGGTTCCAATGGGGCGGATTGGGTGCGTTCGTGGAGAAAAATCATGGCATGACTTCATGGCACGAGCTTACGCATTAATTGCACTAGTTCACCCTGTTTTGCATCGAGTTTCATGCAGTTACGAAATGATCCAAAATGCATCCAAACACTATGCAACGATCAAAACATGAGTTTAGGGTTCAATGGAGTGGATTGGGTGCGTTCATTGCAACAAATCCCGACGTGACTTCGTGGCATGTACTCTTGAATTAATTGCACCAGTTCACACTGTTTTGCATCAAGTTTCATGCAGTTATGAAACGATCCCAAATACACCCAAACACTATGCGATGCACCAAAACATGAGTTTAGGGTCCAATGGGGCGGATTGGGTGCATTCGTTGCAAAAAATCCCTTATGTGACTTCGTGGCACGAACTTTTGCATTAATTGCACCAGTTCACCCTATTTTGCATCGAGTTTCATGGACTTACCAAATGATCCCAAATGCACCCAAACACTATGCAACACACCAAAACATGAGTTTAGGGTCCAAATGAGTGGATTGGGTGCGTTCATTGCAAAAAAATCCCGACGTGACTTCATGGCACGTACATTTGCATTAATTGCACTAGTTCCCACTATTTTGTATCGAGTTTCAAGCAGTTACGAAACGATCCCAATTGCACCCATACACTATGCAACGCACCAAAACATGAGTTTAGGGTCCAATGTGGTGGATTGGGTGCGTTCGTTTCGAAAAATCCCGACGTGACTTCGTGTTACGAGCTTTTGCATTAATTGCACCAGTTCACCCTATTTTGCATCGAGTTTGATGGAGTTACGAAATGATCCCAAATGCACCCAAACACTATACAACACACCAAAACATGAGTTTAGGGTCCAATGGTGTGGATTGGGTGTGTTCGTTGCGAAAAATCCGGATGTGACTTCGTGGCACGAACTTTTGCATTAATTGCAACAGTTCACACCGTTTTGCACTGCGTTTCATGCAGTTACGAAACCATAACAAATGCACCCAAACACTATGCAACGCACCAAAACTTTAGTTTAGGTTCCAATGGGGCGGATTGGGTGCGTTCGTGGAGAAAAATCATGGCATGACTTCATGGCATGAGCTTACGCATTAATTGCACTAGTTCACCCTGTTTTGCATCGAGTTTCATGCGGTTACGAAATGATCCAAAATGCATCCAAACACTATGCAACGATCAAAACATGAGTTTAGGGTTCAATGGAGTGGATTGGGTGCGTTCATTGCAAAAAATCCCGACGTGACTTCGTGGCACATACTTTTGCATTAATTGCACCAGTTCACACAGTTTTGCATCGAGTTTCATGCAGTTACGAAACGTTCCCAAATGCACCCAAACACTATTGAACGCACCAAAACATGAGTTTTGGGTCCAATGTGGTGGATTGGGTGCGTTCGTTTCGAAATATCCCGACGTGACTTCGTGGCACGAACTTTTGCATTAATTGGACCAGTTCACACCGTTTTGCACCGAGTTTCATGCAGTTACGAAACCATAACAAATACACCCAAACACTATGCAACGCACCAAAACTTGAGTTTAGGGTCCAATGGGGAGGATTGGGTGCGTTCGTGGAGAAAAATCCTGGCATGACTTCATGGCACGAACTTTCGCATTAATTGCACTAGTTCACCTTGTTTTGCATCGAGTTTCATGCGGTTACAAAACGATCCCAAATGCACCCAAACACTATGCAACGCACCAAAACATGAGTTTAGGGTCCAATGGAGTGGATTGGGTGCGTTCATTGCAACAAATCCCGACGTGACTTCGTGGCATGTACTTTTGCATTAATTGCACCAGTTCACACTGTTTTGCATCAAGTTTCATGCAGTTATGAAACGATCCCAAATACACCCAAACACTATGCGATGCACCAAAACATGAGTTTAGGGTCCAATGGGGCGGATTGGCGGCGTTCGTTGCAAAAAATCCTGACGTGACTTCGTGGCACGAACTTTTGCATTAATTGCACCAGTTCACCCTATTTTGCATCGAGTTTCATGGACTTACCAAATGATCCCAAATGCACCCAAACACTATGCAACACACCAAAACATGAGTTTAGGGTTCAAAGGAGTGGATTGGGTGTGTTCATTGCAAAAAAATCCCGACGTGACTTCATGGCACGTACATTTGCATTAATTGCACTAGTTCCCACTGTTTTGCATCGAGTTTCAAGCAGTTACGAAACGATCCCAATTGCACCCATACACTATGCAACGCACCAAAACATGAGTTTAGGGTCCAATGTGGTGGATTGGGTGCGTTCGTTTCGAAAAATCCCGACGTGACTTCGTGTTACGAACTTTTGCATTAATTGCACCAGTTCACACCGTTTTGCACTGCGTTTCATGCAGTTACGAAACCATAACAAATGCACCCAAACACTATGCAACGCACCAAAACTTTAGTTTAGGTTCCAATGGGGCGGATTGGGTGCGTTCGTGGAGAAAAATCGTGGCATGACTTCATGGCACGAGCTTACGCATTAATTGCACTAGTTCACCCTGTTTTGCATCGAGTTTCATGCGGTTACGAAATGATCCAAAATGCATCCAAACACTATGCAACGATCAAAACATGAGTTTAGGGTTCAATGGAGTGGATTGGGTGCGTTCGTTGCAAAAAATCCCGACGTGACTTCGTGGCACATACTATTGTATTAATTGCACCAGTTCACACAGTTTTGCATCGAGTTTCATGCAGTTACGAAACATTCCCAAATGCACCCAAACACTATTGAACGCACCAAAACATGAGTTTATGGTCCAATGTGGTGGATTGGGTGCGTTCGTTGCGAAAAATCCTGACGAGACTTCGTGGCACGAACTTTTGCATTAATTGCACCAGTTCACACCGTTTTGCACCGAGTTTCATGCAGTTACGAAACCATAACAAATACACCCAAACACTATGAAACGCACCAAAACTTGAGTTTAGGGTCCAATGGGGAGGATTGGGTGCGTTCGTGGAGAAAAATCCTGGCATGATTTCATGGCACGAACTTTCTGCATTAATTGCACTAGTTCACCTTGTTTTGCATCGAGTTTCATGCGGTTACAAAACGATCCCAAATGCACCCAAGCACTATGCAACACACCAAAACATGAGTTTAGGGTCCAATGGAGTGGATTGGGTGTGTTCATTGCAAAAAATACCTATGTGACTTCGTGGCACGTGCTTTTGCATTAATTGCACTAGTTCACACTGTTTTGCAACGAGTTTCATGCAGTTACGAAACGATCCTAAATGCACCCAAACACTATGCAACGCACCAAAACATGAGTTTATGGTCCAATGTGGTAGATTGGGTGCGTTCGTTGCGAAAAATCCCGACATGACTTCGTGGCACGCACTTTTGTATTAATTGCACAAGTTCACCTCGTTTTGCACCGAGTTTCATGCAGTTATGAACTGATCCCAAATGTACCCAAACACTATGCAACGCACCAAAACATGAGGTTAGGGTTCAATGGGGTTTAATGGGTGTGTTCGTAGAGAAAAATCCCGGCGTGACTTCGTAGCACGAGCTTTCGCATTAATTGCACTGATTCACCCTGTTTTGCATCGAGTTACATGCGGTTACGAAACGATCCCAAATGCACCCAAACACTATGCAATGCACCAAAACAACAGTTTATGGTCCAATGGAGTGGATTGGGTGCGTTCGTTGCAAAAATCCCGATGTGACTTCGTGGCACGTACTTTTGTATTAATTGCACCAGTTCAAACTGTTTTGCACCGAGTTTCATGCAGTTAGGAAACGATCCCAAATGCACCCAAACACTATGCAACGCACCAAAACAGGAGTTTAGGGTCCAATGTGGTGGATTGAGTTCGTTCGTTGCGAAAAATCCCGATGTGACTTCGTGGCACGAACTTTTGCATTAATTGCACCAGTTCACACCATTTTGCATCGAGTTTCATGCAGTTACGAAATGATCCCAAATGCACCCAAACACTATACAACACACCAAAAGATGAGTTTAGGGTCCAATGGGGCGGATTGGGTCCGTTCGTTGCGAAAAATCCGGACGTGACTTCATGGCACGAACTTTTGCATTAATTGCACCAGTTCACACCGTTTTGCACCGTGTTTCATGTAGTTACGAAACCATAACAAATGCACCCAAACACTATGCAACACACAAAAACTTGAGTTTAGGTTCCAATGGGGTGGAGTGGGTGCGTTCGTGGGGAAAAATCCCGGCATTACTTCATGGCAAGAGCTTTCGCATTAATTGCACTAGTTCACCCTGTTTTGCATCGAGTTTCATGCGGTTACGAAACGATCCCAAATGCATCCAAACATTATGCAACACACCAAAACATGAATTTAGGCTCCAATGGGGCGGATTGGGTGCGTTCGTTGCGAAAAATCTCGACGTGACTTCGTGGCACGAACTTTGTATTAACTGCACCAGTCCCCCTATTTTGCATCGAGTTTCATGGAGTTACGAAATGATCCCAAATGCACCCAAACACTATACAACACACCAAAACATGAGTTTAGGGTCCAATGGTGCGGATTGGGTGCGTTCGTTCCGAAAAATCCGGACGTGACTTCGTGGCACGAACTTTTGCATTAATTGCACCAGTTCACACCGTTTTGCACCGAGTTCATATAGTTACGAAACCATAATAAATGCACCTAAACACTATGCAATGCACCAAAACTTGAGTTTAGGGTCCAATGGGGTGGATTGGGTGCGTTCGTGGAGAAAAATCCCGGAATGACTTCATGGCACGAGCTTTCACATTAATTGCACTAGTTCACCCTATTTTGCATCGAGTTTCATGCGGTTACAAAACGATCCCAAATGCACCCAACACTATGCAACACACCAAAACATGAGTTTAGGGTCCAATGGAGTGGATTGGGTGCGTTCATTGCAAAAAATACCGACGGGACTTCGTGGCACGTGCTTTTGCATTAATTGCACTAGTTCACACTGTTCTGCACCGAGTTTCATGCAGTTACGAAATGATCCCAAATGCACCCAAACACTATGCAACGCACCAAAACATGAGTTTACTGTCGAATGTGGTGGATTGGGTGTGTTCGTAGAGAAAAATCCCGTCGTGTCTTCATGGCACGAGCTTTCGCATTAATTGTACGGATTCACCCTGTTTTGCATAGAGTTTCATGTGGTTACGAAACGATCCCAAATGCACCCAAACACTATGCAATGCACCAAAACAAGAGTTTAGGGTCCAATCGAGTGGATTGGGTGCGTTCGTTGCAAAAAAATCCCGACTTTACTTCGTGGCACGTACTTTTTGATTAATTGCACCAGTTCACACTGTTTTGCACCGAGTTTCATGCAGTTACGAAACGATCCCAAATGCACCCAAACACTATGCAACGCGCCAAACACATGAGTTTAGGGTCAAATGTGGTGGATTGGGTGCGTTTGTTTCGAAATATCCCGACATGACTTCGTGTTACGAACTTTTGCATTAACTG
Source organism: Panicum virgatum (assembly GCF_016808335.1). Taxonomy (NCBI): domain Eukaryota; kingdom Viridiplantae; phylum Streptophyta; class Magnoliopsida; order Poales; family Poaceae; genus Panicum; species Panicum virgatum. The sequence continues at coordinate 26,323,009 of NC_053150.1, read as the reverse complement.
TACCAGTTCACACCATTTTGCACCGAGTTTCATGCAGTTACGAAATGATAACAGATGAACCCAAACACTATGAAACTTACCAAAACATGAGTTTAGGGTCCAATGGGATGGATTGGGTGCGTTCGTTGCGAAAAATCCCGACGTGACTTCGTGGCACGAACTTTTGCATTAATTGCACCAGTTCACCCTATTTTGCATCGAGTTTCATGGAGTTACGAAATGATCCCAAATGCACCCAAACACTATACAACACACCAAAACATGAGTTTAGGGTCCCATGGGGCGGATTGGGTGCGTTCGTTGCGAAAAATCCGGACGTGACTTCGTGGCACGAACTTTTGCATTAATTGCACCAGTTCACACCGTTTTGCACCGAGTTTCATGCAGTTACGAAACCATAACAAATGCACCCAAACACTATGCAACACACAAAAACTTGAGTTTAGGTTCCAATGGGGTGGAGTGGGTGCGTTCGTGGAGAAAAATCCCGGCATTACTTCATGGCACGAGCTTTCGCATTAATTGCACTAGTTCACCCTGTTTTGCATCGAGTTTCATGCGGTTACGAAACGATCCCAAATGCATCCAAACACTATGCAACACACCAAAACATGAGTTTAGGGTCCAATGGAGTGGATTGGGTGCGTTCATTGCAAAAAATCCCGACGTGACTTCGTGGCACGTACTTTTGCATTAATTGTACCAGTTCACACTATTTTGCATCGAGTTTCATGCAGTTATGAAACGATCCAAATGCACCCAAACACTATGCAACGCACCAAAACATGAATTTTGGCTCTAATGGGGTGGATTGGGTGCGTTCGTTGCGAAAAATCCCGACATGACTTCGTGGCACGAACTTTGTATTAATTGCACCAGTTCCCCCTATTTTGCATCAAGTTTCATGGAGTTACGAAATGTTCCCAAATGCACCCAAACACTATACAACACACCTAAACATGAGTTTAGGGTCCAATGGTGCGGATTGGGTGCGTTCGTTCCGAAAAATCCGGACGTGACTTCGTGGCACGAACTTTTGCATTAATTGTACCAGTTCACACCGTTTTGCACCGAGTTCATGCAGTTACGAAACCATAATAAATGCACCCAAACACTATGCAACGCACCAAAACTTGAGTTTAGGGTCCAATGGGGTGGATTGGGAGCGTTCGTGGAGAAAAATCCCGGCATGACTTCATGGAACGAGCTTACGCATTAATTGCACTAGTTCACCCTATTTTGCATCGAGTTTCATGCGGTTACGAAACGATCCCAAATGCACCCAAACACTATGCAACACACCAAAACATGAGTTTAGGGTCCAATCGAGTGGATTGGGTGCGTTCGTTGCAAAAAAATCCCGACTTGACTTCGTGGCACGTACTTTTGTATTAATTGCACCAGTTCACACTATTTTGCACCGAGTTTCATGCAGTTACGAAATGATCCAAAATGCACCCAAACACTTTGCAACGCGCCAAAACATGAGTTTAGGGTCCAATGTGGTGGATTGGGTGCGTTAGTTTTGACAAATCTCGACGTGACTTCGTGTTACGAACTTTTGCATTTACTGCACCAGTTCACACCATTTTGCACCGAGTTTCATGCAGTTACGAAATGATAACAGATGAACCCAAACACTATGAAACTTACCAAAACATGAGTTTAGGGTCCAATGGGATGGATTGGGTGCGTTCGTTGCGAAAAATCCCGACGTGACTTCGTGGCACGAACTTATGCATTAATTGCACCAGTTCACCCTATTTTGCATCGAGTTTCATGGAGTTACGAAATGATCCCAAATGCACCCAAACACTATACAACACACCAAAACATAAGTTTAGGATCCAATGGTGCGGAATGGGTGCGTTCGTTGCGAAAAATCCGGACGTGACTTCGTGGCACGAACTTTTGCATTAATTGCACCAGTTCACACCATTTTGCATGGAGTTTCCTGCAGTTACGAAACCATAACAAAAGCACCCAAACACTATGCAACGCACCAAACACATGAGTTTAGGGTCCAATGGGGTGGATTGGGTGCGTTCGTGGAGAAAAATCCCGGCATGACTTCATGCCACGAGCTTTCGCATTAATTGCACTTGTTCACCCTGTTTTGCATCGAGTTTCATGCGGTTACGAAACGATCCCAAATGCACCCAAATACTATGCAACACACCAATACATGAGTTTTGGTCCAATTGAGTGGATTGGGTGCGTTCATTGCAAAAAATACCGATGTGACTTCGTGGCACGTGCTTTTGCATTAATTGCACTAGTTCACACTGTTTTGCACCAAGTTTCATGCAGTTACGAAACGATCCCAAATGCACCCAAACACTATGCAACGCACTAAAACATGAGTTTAGGGTCTAATGTGGTGGATTGGGTGTGTTCGTAGAGAAAAATCCCGTCTTGACTTTGTGCTACGAGCTTTCGCATTAATTGCACAGATTCACACTGTTTTGCATCGAGTTTCATGCGGTTACGAAACGATCCCAAATGCACCCAAACACTATGCAATGCATCAAAACAAGAGTTTAGGGTCCAATGGAGTGGATTGGGTGCGTTCGTTGCAAAAAATCCCGACGTGACTTCGTGACACGTACTTTTGTATTAATTGCACCAGTTCACACTGTTTTGCACCGAGTTTCATGCAGTTACGAAATGATCCCAAATGCACCCAAACACTATGCAATGCGCCAAAACATGAGTTTAGGGTCCAATGTGGTGGATTGGGTGCGTTCGTTTTGAAAAATCCCGACGTGACTTCGTGTTACGAACTTTTGCATTAATTGCACCAGTTCACACCATTTTGCACCGAGTTTCATGCAGTTACGAAATGATAACAGATGAACCCAAACACTATGAAACTTACCAAAACATGAGTTTAGGGTCCAATGGGATGGATTGGGTGCGTTCGTTGCGAAAAATCCCGACGTGACATCGTGGCACGAACTTATGCATTAATTGCACCAGTTAACCCTATTTTGCATCGAGTTTCATGGAGTTACGAAATGATCCCAAATGCACCCAAACACTATACAACACACCAAAACATGAGTTTAGGGTCCAATGGTGCGGATTGGGTGCGTTCGTTGCGAAAAATCCGTACGTGACTTCGTGGCACGAACTTTTGCATTAATTGCACCAGTTGACACCGTTTTGCACGGAGTTTCATGCAGTTACGAAACCATAACAAAAGCACCCAAACACTATGCAACGCACCAAATCTTAAGTTTAGGGTCCAATGGGGTGGATTGGGTGCGTTCGTGGAGAAAGATCCCGTCATGACTTCATGCCACGAGCTTTCGCTTTAATTGCACTAGTTCACCCTGTTTTGCATCGAGTTTCATGCGGTTACGAAACGATCCCAAATGCCCCCAAACACTATGCAACACACTAAAACATGAGTTTAGGGTCCAATGGAGTGGATTGGGTGCGTTCATTGCAAAAAATACCGATGTGACTTCGTGGCACGTGCTTTTGCATTAATTGCACTAGTTCACACTGTTTTGCACCGAGTTTCATGCAGTTACGAAACAATCCCAAATGCACCCAAACACTATGCAACGCACCCAAACATGAGTTTAGGGTCCAATGTGGTGGATTGGGTGTGTTCGTAGAGAAAAATCCCGTCGTGACTTCGTGGCACGAGCTTTCGCATTAATTGCACGGATTCACCCTGTTTTGCATCGAGTTTCATGCGGTTACGAAACGATCCCAAATGCACCCAAACACTATGCAATGCACTAAAACAAGAGTTTAGGGTCCAATTGAGTGGATTGGGTGCGTTCATTGCAAAAAATACCGATGTGACTTCGTGGCACGTGCTTTTGCATTAATTGCACTAGTTCACACTGTTTTGCACCAAGTTTCATGCAGTTACGAAACGATCCCAAATGCACCCAAACACTATGCAACGCACCAAAACATGAGTTTAGGGTCCAATGTGGTGGATTGGGTGTGTTCGTAGAGAAAAATCCCGTCTTGACTTTGTGCTACGAGCTTTCGCATTAATTGCACGGATTCACCCTATTTTGCATCGAGTTTCATGCGGTTACAAAACGATCCCAAATGCACCCAAACACTATGCAACACACCAAAACATGAGTTTAGGGTCCAATCGAGTGGATTGGGTGCGTTCGTTGCAAAAAAAATCCCGACTTGACTTCGTGGCACGTACTTTTGTATTAATTACACCAGTTCACACTATTTTGCACCGAGTTTCATGCAGTTACGAAATGATCCAAAATGCACCCAAACACTTTGCAACGCGCCAAAACATGAGTTTAGGGTCCAATGTGGTGGATTGGGTGCGTTTGTTTTGACAAATCTCGACGTGACTTCGTGTTACGAACTTTTGCATTTACTGCACCAGTTCACACCATTTTGCACTGAGTTTCATGCAGTTACAAAATGATAACAGATGAACCCAAACACTATGAAACTTACCAAAACATGAGTTTAGGGTCCAATGGGATGGATTGGGTGCGTTCGTTGCGAAAAATCCAGACGTGACTTCGTGGCACGAACTTATGCATTAATTGCACCAGTTCACCCTATTTTGCATCGAGTTTCATGGAGTTACGAAATGATCCCAAATGCACCCAAACACTATACAACACACCAAAACATAAGTTTAGGATCCAATGGTGCGGATTGGGTGCGTTCGTTGCGAAAAATCCGGACGTGACTTCGTGGCACGAACTTTTGCATTAATTGCACCAGTTCACACCATTTTGCACGGAGTTTCCTGCAGTTACGAAACCATAACAAAAGCACCCAAACACTATGCAACGCACCAAACACATGAGTTTAGGGTCCAATGGGGTGGATTGGGTGCGTTCGTGGAGAAAAATCCCGGCATGACTTCATGCCACGAGCTTTCGCATTAATTGCACTTGTTCACCCTGTTTTGCATCGAGTTTCATGCGGTTACGAAACGATCCCAAATGCACCCGAATACTATGCAACACACCAATACATGAGTTTAGGGTCCAATTGAGTGGATTGGGTGCGTTCATTGCAAAAAATACCGATGTGACTTCGTGGCACGTGCTTTTGCATTAATTGCACTAGTTCACACTGTTTTGCACCAAGTTTCATGCAGTTCCGAAACGATCCCAAATGCACCCAAACACTATGCAACGCACCAAAACATGAGTTTAGGGTCCAATGTGGTGGATTGGGTGTGTTCGTAGAGAAAAATCCCGTCTTGACTTTGTGCTACGAGCTTTCGCATTAATTGCACGGATTCACCCTGTTTTGCATCGAGTTTCATGCGGTTACGAAACGATCCCAAATGCACCCAAACACTATGCAATGCATCAAAACAAGAGTTTAGGGTCCAATGGAGTGGATTGGGTGCGTTCGTTGCAAAAAATCCCGACGTGACTTCGTGACACGTACTTTTGTATTAATTGCACCAGTTCACACTGTTTTACACCGAGTTTCATGCAGTTACGAAATGATCCCAAATGCACCCAAACACTATGCAATGCGCCAAAACATGAGTTTAGGGTCCAATGTGGTGGATTGGGTGCGTTCGTTTTGAAAAATCCCGACGTGACTTCGTGTTACGAACTTTTGCATTAATTGCACCAGTTCACACCATTTTGCACCGAGTTTCATGCAGTTACGAAATGATAACAGATGAACCCAAACACTATGAAACTTACCAAAACATGAGTTTAGGGTCCAATGGGATGGATTGGGTGCGTTCGTTGCGAAAAATCCCGACGTGACATCGTGGCACGAACTTATGCATTAATTGCACCAGTTAACCCTATTTTGCATCGAGTTTCATGGAGTTACGAAATGATCCCAAATGCACCCAAACACTATACAACACACCAAAACATGAGTTTAGGGTCCAATGGTGCGGATTGGGTGCGTTCGTTGCGAAAAATCCGGACGTGACTTCGTGGCACGAACTTTTGCATTAATTGCACCAGTTGACACCGTTTTGCACGGAGTTTCATGCAGTTACGAAACCATAACAAAAGCACCCAAACACTATGCAACGCACCAATACTTGAGTTTAGGGTCCAATGGGGTGGATTGGGTGCGTTCGTGGAGAAAGATCCCGTCATGACTTCATGCCACGAGCTTTCGCTTTAATTGCACTAGTTCACCCTGTTTTGCATCGAGTTTCATGCGGTTACGAAACGATCCCAAATGCACCCAAACACTATGCAACACACCAAAACATGAGTTTAGGGTCCAATGGAGTGGATTGGGTGCGTTCATTGCAAAAAATACCGATGTGACTTCGTGGCACGTGCTTTTGCATTAATTGCACTAGTTCACACTGTTTTGCACCGAGTTTCATGCAGTTACGAAACAATCCCAAATGCACCCAAACACTATGCAACGCACCCAAACATGAGTTTAGGGTCCAATGTGGTGGATTGGGTGTGTTCGTAGAGAAAAATCCCGTCGTGACTTCGTGGCACGAGCTTTCGCATTAATTGCACGGATTCACCCTGTTTTGCATCGAGTTTCATGCGGTTACGAAACGATCCCAAATGCACCCAAACACTATGCAATGCACCAAAACAAGAGTTTAGGGTCTAATTGAGCGGATTGGGTGCGTTCGTTGCAAAAATTCCCGACGTGACTTCGTGGCATGTACTTTTGTATTAATTGCACCAATTCACACTGTTTTGCACGAAGTTTCATACAGTTATGAAACGATCCCAAATGCACCCAAACACTATGCAACGTGCCAAAACACGAGTTTAGGGTCCAATGTGGTGGATTGGGTGCGTTCGTTTCGAAAAATCCCGACGCGACTTCATGTTACGAACTTTTGCATTAATTGCACCGAGTTTCATGCATTTACGAAATGATAACAGATGAACCCAAACACTATGAAACTTACCAAAACATGAGTTTAGGGTCCAATGGGATGGATTGGGTGCGTTCGTTGCGAAAAATCCCGACGTGACTTCGTGGCACGAACTTTTGCATTAATTGCACCAGTTCACACCATTTTGCACCGAGTTTCATGCAGTTACGAAATGGTAACACATGAACCCAAACATTATGAAACTTACCAAAACATGAGTTTAGGGTCAAATGGGACGGATGGGGTGCGTTCGTTGCGAAAAATCCCGACGTGACTTCGTGGAACGAACTTTTGCATTAATTGCACCAGTTCACCCTATTTTGCATCGAGTTTCATAGAGTTACGAAATGATCCCAAATGCACCCAAACACTACAAACACACCAAAACATGAGTTTAGGGTCCAATGGTGTGGATTGGGTGTGTTCGTTGCGAAAAATCCGGACGTGACTTCTTGGCACGAACTTTTGCATTAATTGCACCAGTTCACACCGTTTTGCACGGAGTTTCATGCAGTTACGAAACCATAACAAAAGCACCCCAACACTATGCAATGCACCAAAACTTGAGTTTCGGGTCCAATGGGGTGGATTGGGTGCGTTCGTGGAGAAAAATCCCGTCATGACTTCATGCCACGAGCTTTCGCATTAATTGCACTAGTTCATCCTGTTTTGCATCGAGTTTCATGCGGTTACGAAATGACCCAAATGCACCCAGACACTATGCAACACACCGAAACATGAGTTTAGGTTCCAATGGAGTGGATTGGGTGCGTTCGTTGCAAAAAATACCGATGTGACTTCGTGGCACGTGCTTTTGCATTAATTGCACTTGTTCACACTGTTTTGCACCGAGTTTCATGCAGTTACGAAACGATAACAAATGCACTCAAACACTATGCAACGCACGAAAACATGAGTTTAGAGTCCAATGTGGTGGATTGGGTGTGTTCGTAGAGAAAAATCCCGTTGTGCCTTCGTGGCACGAGCTTTCGCATTAATTGCACGGATTCACCCTGTTTTGCAGCGAGTTTCATGCGGTTACGAAACGATCCCAAATGCACCCAAACACTATGCAATGCACTAAAACAAGAGTTTAGGGTCCAATTGAGTGGATTGGGTGCGTTCATTGCAAAAAATACCGATGTGACTTCGTGGCACGTGCTTTTGCATTAATTGCACTAGTTCACACTGTTTTGCACCAAGTTTCATGCAGTTACGAAACGATCCCAAATGCACCCAAACACTATGCAACGCACCAAAACATGAGTTTAGGGTCCAATGTGGTGGATTGGGTGTGTTCGTAGAGAAAAATCCCGTCTTGACTTTGTGCTACGAGCTTTCGCATTAATTGCACGGATTCACCCTATTTTGCATCGAGTTTCATGCGGTTACGAAACGATCCCAAATGCACCCAAACACTATGCAACACACCAAAACATGAGTTTAGGGTCCAATCGAGTGGATTGGGTGCGTTCGTTGCAAAAAAATCCAGACTTGACTTCGTGGCACGTACTTTTGTATTAATTGCACCAGTTCACACTATTTTGCACCGAGTTTCATGCAGTTACGAAATGATCCAAAATGCACCCAAACACTTTGCAACGCGCCAAAACATGAGTTTAGGGTCCAATGTGGTGGATTGGGTGCGTTAGTTTTGACAAATCTCGACGTGACTTCGTGTTACGAACTTTTGCATTTACTGCACCAGTTCACACCATTTTGCACCGAGTTTCACGCAGTTACGAAATGATAACAGATGAACCCAAACACTATGAAACTTACCAAAACATGAGTTTAGGGTCCAATGGGGTGGATTGGGTGCGTTCGTGGAGAAAAATCCCGGCATGACTTCATGCCACGAGCTTTCGCATTAATTGCACTTGTTCACCCTGTTTTGCATCGAGTTTCATGCGGTGACGAAACGATCCCAAATGCACCCAAATACTATGCAACACACCAATACATGAGTTTAGGGTCCAATTGAGTGGATTGGGTGCGTTCATTGCAAAAAATACCGATGTGACTTCGTGGCACGTGCTTTTGCATTAATTGCACTAGTTCACACTGTTTTGCACCGAGTTTCATGCAGTTACGAAACGATAACAAATGCACCCAAACACTATGCAACGCACCAAAACATGAGTTTAGGGTCCAATGTGGTGGATTGGGTGTGTTCGTAGAGAAAAATCCCGTCTTGACTTTGTGCTACGAGCTTTCGCATTAATTGCACGGATTCACCCTATTTTGCATCGAGTTTCATGCGGTTACGAAACGATCCCAAATGCACCCAAACACTATGCAATGCATCAAAACAAGAGTTTAGGGTCCAATGGAGTGGATTGGGTGCGTTCGTTGCAAAAAATCCCGACGTGACTTCGTGACACGTACTTTTGTATTAATTGCACCAGTTCACACTATTTTACACCGAGTTTCATGCAGTTACGAAATGATCCCAAATGCACCCAAACACTATGCAATGCGCCAAAACATGAGTTTAGGGTCCAATGTGGTGGATTGGGTGCGTTCGTTTTGAAAAATCCCGACGTGACTTCGTGTTACGAACTTTTGCATTAATTGCACCAGTTCACACCATTTTGCACCGAGTTTCATGCAGTTACGAAATGATAACAGATGAACCCAAACACTATGAAACTTACCAAAACATGAGTTTAGGGTCCAATGGAGTGGATTGGGTGCGTTCGTTGCAAAAAATCCCGACGTGACTTCGTGGCACGTACTTATGTATTAATTGCACTAGTTCACATTGTTTTGCACCGAGTTTCATGCAGTTACGAAACGATCCCAAATGCACCCAAACACTATGCAACGCGCCAAAACATGAGTTTAGGGTCCAATGGGTCGGATTGGGTGTGTTCGTTGCGAAAAATCCGGACGTGACTTCTGGGCACGAACTTTTGCATTAATTGCACCAGTTCACACCGTTTTGCATGGAGTTTCATGCAGTTTCGAAACCATAACAAAAGCACCCAAACACTATGCAACGCACCAAAACTTGAGTTTAGGGTCCAATGGGGTGGATTGGGTGCGTTCGTGGAGAAAAATCCCGTCATGACTTCATGCCACGAGCTTTCGCATTAATTGCACTAGTTCACCCTGTTTTGCATCGAGTTTCATGCGGTTACGAAATGATCCAAATGCACCCAAACACAATGCAACACACCGAAACATGAGTTTAGGTTCCAATGGAGTGGATTGGGTGCGTTCATTGCAAAAAATACCGATGTGACTTCGTGGCACGTGCTTTTGCATTAATTGCACTGGTTCACACTGTTTTGCACCGAGTTTCATGCAGTTACGAAACGATAACAAATGCACCCAAACACTATGCAACGCACCAAAACATGAGTTTAGGGTCCAATGTGGTGGATTGGGTGTGTTCGTAGAGAAAAATCCCGTCGTGCTTTCGTGGCACGAGCTTTCGCATTAATTGCACGGATTCACCCTGTTTTGCATCGAGTTTCATGCGGTTACGAAACGATCCCAAATGCACACAAACACTATGCAATGCACCAAAACAAGAGTTTAGGGTCCAATGGAGTGGATTGGGTGCGTTCGTTGCAAAAAATCCCGACGTGACTTCGTGGCACGTACTTTTGTATTAATTGCACCAGTTCACAATGTTTTGCACCAAGTTTCATGCAGTTACGAAACGATCCCAAATGCACCCAAACACTATGCAACGCGCCAAAACATGAGTTTAGGGTCCAATGTGGTGGATTGGGTGCGTTCGTTTTGAAAAATCCCGACGTGACTTCGTGTTACGAACTTTTGCATTAATTGCACCAGTTCACACCATTTTGCACCGAGTTTCATGCAGTTACGAAATGATAACAGATGAACCCAAACACTATGAAACTTACCAAAACATGAGTTTAGGGTCCAATGCATGCATTCGCTACGAAAAATCCCGACGTGACTTCGTGGCACAAACTTTTGCATTAATTGCACCAGTTCACCCTATTTTGCATCGAGTTTCATGGAGTTATGAAATAATCCCAAATGCACCCAAACACTATACAACACACCAAAACATGAGTTTAGGTTCCAATGGAGTGGACTGGGTGCGCTCATTGCAAAAAATACCGATGTGACTTCGTGGCACGTGCTTTTGCATTAATTGCACTAGTTCACACTATTTTGCACCGAGTTTCATGCAGTTACGAAACGATAACAAATGCACCCAAACACTATGCAACGCACCAAAACAATAGTTTAGGGTCCAATGTGGTGGATTCGGTGTGTTTGTAGAGAAAAATCCCGTCGTGCCTTCGTGGCACGAGCTTTCGCATTAATTGCACGGATTCACCCTGTTTTGCATCGAGTTTCATGCGGTTACGAAACGATCCCAAATGCACCCAAACACTATGCAATGCACCAAAACAAGAGTTTAGGGTCCAATGGAGTGGATTGGGTGCGTTCGTTGCAAAAAATCCCGACGTGACTTCGTGGCACGTACTTTTGTATTAATTGCACCAGTTCACATTGTTTTGCACCGAGTTTCATGCAGTTACGAAACGATCCCAAATGCACCCAAACACTATGCAACGCGCCAAAACATGAGTTTAGGGTCCAATGTGGTGGATTGGGTGCGTTCGTTTCGAAAAACCCGACGTGACTTCGTGTTACGAACTTTTGCATTAATTGCACCAGTTCACTCCATTTTGCACCGAGTTTCATGCATTTACGAAATGATAACAGATGAACCCAAACACTTTGAAACTTACCAAAACATGAGTTTAGGGTCCAATGCATGCATTCGCTGCGAAAAATCCCGACGTGACTTCATTGCACGAACTTTTGCATTAATTGCACCAGTTCACCCTATTTTGCATCGAGTTTCATGGAGTTACGAAATGATCCCAAATGCACCCAAACACTATACAACACACCAAAACATGAGTTTAGGGTCCAATGGAGTGGATTGGGTGCGTTCATTGCAAAAAATACCGATGTGACTTCATGGCACGTGCTTTTGCATTAATTGCACTAGTTCACACTGTTTTGCACCGAGTTTCATGCAGTTACGAAACGATAACAAATGCACTCAAACACTATGCAACGCACCAAAACATGAGTTTAGAGTCCAATGTGGTGGATTGGGTGTGTTCGTAGAGAAAAATACCGTTGTGCCTTCGTGGCACGAGCTTTCGCATTAATTGCACGGATTCACCCTGTTTTGCAGCGAGTTTCATGCGGTTACGAAACGATCCCAAATGCACCCAAACACTATGCAATGCACTAAAACAAGAGTTTAGGGTCCAATGGAGTGGATTGGGTGCTTTCGTTGCAAAAAATCCCGACGTGACTTCGTGGCACGTACTTATGTATTAATTGCACAAGTTCACATTGTTTTGCACCGAGTTTCATGCAGTTACGAAACGATCCCAAATGCACCCAAACACTATGCAACGCGCCAAAACATGAGTTTAGGGTCCAATGGGTCGGATTGGGTGCGTTCGTTGCGAAAAATCCGGACGTGACTTCTGGGCACGAACTTTTGCATTAATTGCACCAGTTCACACCGTTTTGCATGGAGTTTCATGCAGTTTCGAAACCATAACAAAAGCACCCAAACAGTATGCAACGCACCAAAACTTGAGTTTAGGGTCCAATGGGGTGGATTGGGTGCGTTCGTGGAGAAAAATCCCGTCATGACTTCATGCCACGAGCTTTCGCATTAATTGCACTAGTTCACCCTGTTTTGCATCGAGTTTCATGCGGTTACGAAATGATCCAAATGCACCCAAACACAATGCAACACACCGAAACATGAGTTTAGGTTCCAATGGAGTGGATTGGGTGCGTTCATTGCAAAAAATACCGATGTGACTTCGTGGCACGTGCTTTTGCATTAATTGCACTAGTTCACACTGTTTTGCACCGAGTTTCATGCAGTTACGAAACGATAACAAATGCACCCAAACACTATGCAACGCACCAAAACATGAGTTTAGGGTCCAATGTGGTGGATTGGGTGTGTTTGTAGAGAAAAATCCCGTCGTGCCTTCGTGGCACGAGCTTTCGCATTAATTGCACGGATTCACCCTGTTTTGCATCGAGTTTCATGCGGTTACGAAACGATCCCAAATGCACCCAAACACTATGCAATGCACCAAAACAAGAGTTTAGGGTCCAATGGAGTGGATTGGGTGCGTTCGTTGCAAAAAATCCCGACATGACTTCGTGGCACGTACTTTTGTATTAATTGCACCAGTTCACATTGTTTTGCACCGAGTTTCATGCAGTTACGAAACGATCCCAAATGCACCCAAACACTATGCAACGCGCCAAAACATGAGTTTAGGGTCCAATGTGGTGGATTGGGTGCGTTCGTTTCGAAAAACCCGACGTGACTTCGTGTTACGAACTTTTGCATTAATTGCACCAGTTCACTCCATTTTGCACCGAGTTTCATGCATTTACGAAATGATAACAGATGAACCCAAACACTTTGAAACTTACCAAAACATGAGTTTAGGGTCCAATGCATGCATTCGCTGCGAAAAATCCCGACGTGACTTCATTGCAAGAACTTTTGCATTAATTGCACCAGTTCACCCTATTTTTCATCGAGTTTCATGGAGTTACGAAATGATCCCAAATGCACCCAAACACTATACAACACACCAAAACATGAGTTTAGGGTCCAATGGAGTGGATTGGGTGCGTTCATTGCAAAAAATACCGATGTGACTTCATGGCACGTGCTTTTGCATTAATTGCACTAGTTCACACTGTTTTGCACCGAGTTTCATGCAGTTACGAAACGATAACAAATGCACTCAAACACTATGCAACGCACCAAAACATGAGTTTAGAGTCCAATGTGGTGGATTGGGTGTGTTCGTAGAGAAAAATCCCGTTGTGCCTTCGTGGCACGAGCTTTCGCATTAATTGCACGGATTCACCCTGTTTTGCAGCGAGTTTCATGCGGTTACGAAACGATCCCAAATGCACCCAAACACTATGCAATGCACTAAAACAAGAGTTTAGGGTCCAATGGAGTGGATTGGGTGCTTTCGTTGCAAAAAATCCCGACGTGATTTCGTGGCACGTACTTATGTATTAATTGCACAAGTTCACATTGTTTTGCACCGAGTTTCATGCAGTTACGAAACGATCCCAAATGCACCCAAACACTATGCAACGCGCCAAAACATGAGTTTAGGGTCCAATGGGTCGGATTGGGTGCGTTCGTTGCGAAAAATCCGGACGTGACTTCTGGGCACGAACTTTTGCATTAATTGCACCAGTTCACACCGTTTTGCATGGAGTTTCATGCAGTTTCGAAACCATAACAAAAGCACCCAAACACTATGCAACGCACCAAAACTTGAGTTTAGGGTCCAATGGGTTGGATTGGGTGCGTTCGTGGAGAAAAATCCCGTCATGACTTCATGCCACGAGCTTTCGCATTAATTGCACTAGTTCACCCTGTTTTGCATCGAGTTTCATGCGGTTACGAAATGATCCAAATGCACCCAAACACAATGCAACACACCGAAACATGAGTTTAGGTTCCAATGGAGTGGATTGGGTGCGTTCATTGCAAAAAATACCGATGTGACTTCGTGGCACGTGCTTTTGCATTAATTGCACAGGTTCACACTGTTTTGCACCGAGTTTCATGCAGTTACGAAACGATAACAAATGCACCCAAACACTATGCAATGCACCAAAACATGAGTTTAGGGTCCAATGTGGTGGATTGGGTGTGTTCGTAGAGAAAAATCCCGTCGTGCTTTCGTGGCACGAGCTTTCGCATTAATTGCACGGATTCACCCTGTTTTGCATCGAGTTTCATGCGGTTACGAAACGATCCCAAATGCACCCAAACACTATGCAATGCACCAAAACAAGAGTTTAGGGTCCAATGGAGTGGATTGGGTGCATTCGTTGCAAAAAATCCCGACGTGACTTCGTGGCACGTACTTTTGTATTAATTGCACCAGTTCACAATGTTTTGCACCGAGTTTCATGCAGTTACGAAACGATCCCAAATGCACCCAAACACTATGCAACGCGCCAAAACATGAGTTTAGGGTCCAATGTGGTGGATTGGGTGCGTTCGTTTTGAAAAATCCCGACGTGACTTCGTGTTACGAACTTTTGCATTAATTGCACCAGTTCACACCATTTTGCACCGAGTTTCATGCAGTTACGAAATGATAACAGATGAACCCAAACACTATGAAACTTACCAAAACATGAGTTTAGAGTCCAATGCATGCATTCGCTACGAAAAATCCCGACGTGACTTCGTGGCACAAACTTTTGCATTAATTGCACCAGTTCACCCTATTTTGCATCGAGTTTCATGGAGTTATGAAATAATCCCAAATGCACCCAAACACTATACAACACACCAAAACATGAGTTTAGGTTCCAATGGAGTGGACTGGGTGCGCTCATTGCAAAAAATACCGATGTGACTTCGTGGCACGTGCTTTTGCATTAATTGCACTAGTTCACACTGTTTTGCACCGAGTTTCATGCAGTTATGAAACGATAACAAATGCACCCAAACACTATGCAACGCACCAAAACATGAGTTTAGGGTCCAATGTGGTGGATTGGGTGTGTTTGTAGAGAAAAATCCCGTCGTGCCTTCGTGGCACGAGCTTTCGCATTAATTGCACGGATTCACCCTGTTTTGCATCGAGTTTCATGCGGTTACGAAACGATCCCAAATGCACCCAAACACTATGCAATGCACCAAAACAAGAGTTTAGGGTCCAATGGAGTGGATTGGGTGCGTTCGTTGCAAAAAATCCCGACGTGACTTCGTGGCACGTACTTTTGTATTAATTGCACCAGTTCACATTGTTTTGCACCGAGTTTCATGCAGTTACGAAACGATCCCAAATGCACCCAAACACTATGCAACGCGCCAAAACATGAGTTTAGGGTCCAATGTGGTGGATTGGGTGCGTTCGTTTCGAAAAACCCGACGTGACTTCGTGTTACGAACTTTTGCATTAATTGCACCAGTTCACTCCATTTTGCACCGAGTTTCATGCATTTACGAAATGATAACAGATGAACCCAAACACTTTGAAACTTACCAAAACATGAGTTTAGGGTCCAATGCATGCATTCGCTGCGAAAAATCCCGACGTGACTTCATTGCATGAACTTTTGCATTAATTGCACCAGTTCACCCTATTTTGCATCGAGTTTCATGGAGTTACGAAATGATCCCAAATGCACCCAAACACTATACAACACACCAAAACATGAGTTTAGGGTCCAATGGAGTGGATTGGGTGCGTTCATTGCAAAAAATACCGATGTGACTTCGTGGCACGTGCTTTTGCATTAATTGCACTAGTTCACACTATTTTGCACCGAGTTTCATGCAGTTACGAAACGATCCCAAATGCACCCAAACACTATGCAACGCACCAAAACATGAGTTTAGGGTACAATGTGGTGGATTGGGTGTGTTCGTAGGGAAAAATCCCGTCGTGATTTCGTGGCACGAGCTTTCGCATTAATTGCACGGATTCACCCTGTTTTGCATCGAGTTTCATGCGGTTACGAAACGATCCCAAATGCACCCAAACACTATGCAATGCACCAAAACAAGAGTTTAGGGTCCAATGGAGTGGATTGGGTGCGTTCATTGCAAAAAATCCCGACGTGACTTCGTGGCACGTACTTTTGTATTAATTGCACCAGTTCACATTGTTTTGCACCGAGTTTCATGCTGTTACGAAACGATCCCAAATGCACCCAAACACTATGCAACGCGCCAAAACATGCGTTTAGGGTCCAATGTGGTGGATTGGGTGCGTTCGTTTCGAAAAATCCCGACGTGACTTCATGTTACGAACTTTTGCATTAATTGCACCAGTTCACACCATTTTGGACCAAGTTTCATGCAGTTACGAAATGATAACAGATGAACCCAAACACTATGAAACTTACCAAAACATGAGTTTAGGGTCCAATGCATGCATTCGCTACGAAAAATCCCGACGTGACTTCGTGGCACAAACTTTTGCATTAATTGCACCAGTTCACCCTATTTTGCATCGAGTTTCATGGAGTTATGAAAAGATCCCAAATGCACCCAAACACTATACAACACACCAAAACATGAGTTTAGGTTCTAATGGAGTGGACTGGGTGCGCTCATTGCAAAAAATACCGATGTGACTTCGTGGCACGTGCTTTTGCTTTAATTGAACTAGTTCACACTGTTTTGCACCGAGTTTCATGGAGTTACGAAACGATAACAAATGCACCCAAACACTATGCAACGCACCAAAATATGAGTTTAGGGTCCAATGTGGTGGATTGGGTGTGTTCGTAGAGAAAAATCCCGTCGTGCCTTCGTGGCACGAGCTTTCGCATTAATTGCACGGATTCACCCTGTTTTGCATCGAGTTTCATGCGGTTACGAAACGATCCCAAATGCACCCAAACACTATGCAATGCACCAAAACAAGAGTTTAGGGTCCAATGTGGTGGATTGGGTGCGTTCGTTTTGAAAAATCCCGACGTGACTTCGTGTTACGAACTTTTACATTAATTGCACCAGTTCACACCATTTTGCACCGAGTTTCATGCATTTACGAAATGATAACAGATGAACCCAAACACTATGAAACTTACCAAAACATGAGTTTAGGGTCCAATGCATGCTTTCGCTGCGAAAAATCCCGACGTGACTTCATTGCACGAACTTTTGCATTAATTGCACCAGTTCACCCTATTTTGCATCGAGTTTCATGGAGTTACGAAATGATCCCAAATGCACCCAAACACTATAGTACACACCCAAACATGAGTTTAGGGTCCAATGGAGTGGATTGGGTGTGTTCGTTGCAAAAAATCCCGATGTGACTTCGTGGCACGTACTTGTGCATTAATTGCACCAATTCACACTGTTTTGCACTGAGTTTCATGCAGTTACGAAATAATCCCAAATGCTCCCAAACACAATGCAGCGCACCAAAACATGAGTTTAGGGTCCAATGTGGTTGATTGGGTGCGTTCGTTGTGAAAAATCCCGACGTGACTTCGTGGCACACACTTTTGCATTAATCGCACCAGTTCACACCGTTTTGCACTGAGTTTTATGCAGTTACGAAACGATAATAGATGAACCCAAACACTATGAAATTTACCAAAACATGAGTTTAGGGTCCAATGGGGTGGATTGTGTGCATTCGTTGCAAAAAATCCCTACATGACTTCATTGCACGAACTTTTGCATTAATTGCACCAGTTCACCCTATTTTGCATCGAGTTTCATGGAGTTACGAAATGATCCCAAATGCACCCAAACACTATACAACGCACCAAAACATGAGTTTAGGGTCCAATGGGGTGGATTGGGTGCGTTCGTTGCGAAAAATCCGAACGTGACTTCGTGGCACAAACTTTTGATTTAATTGCACCAATTCAATCTGTTTTGCACCGAGTTTCATGCAGTTATGAAACGATCCCAAATGCACCCAAACACTATGCAACGGACCAAAACATGAGTTTAGGGTCTAATGGGGTGGACTGGGTGCGTTCGTAGAGAAAAATCCCGGCGTGATTTCGTGGCACGAGCTTTCGCATTAATTGCACTAGTTCACCCTGTTTTGCATCGAGTGTTATGCGGTTACGAAACGATCCCGAATGCACCCAAACACTATGCAACGCACCAAAACATGAGTTTAGGGTCCAATGGAGTGGATTGGGTGTGTTCGTTGCAAAAAATCCCGATGTGACTTCGTGGCACGTACTTGTGCATTAATTGCACCAATTCACACTGTTTTGCACTGAGTTTTATGCAGTTACGAAACAATCCCAAATGTTCCCAAACACTATGCAGCGCACCAAAACATGAGTTTAGGGTCCAATGTGGTTGATTGGGTGCGTTCGTTGTGAAAAATCCCGACGTGACTTCGTGGCACACACTTTTGCATTAATTGCACCAGTTCACACCGTTTTGCACCGAGTTTTATGCAGTTACGAAACGATAATAGATGAACCCAAACACTATGAAACTTACCAAAACATGAGTTTAGGGTCCAATGGGGTGGATTGGGTGCATTCGTTGCAAAAAATCTCTACGTGACTTCATTGAACGAACTTTTGCATTAATTGCACCAGTTCACCCTATTTTGCATCGAGTTTCATGGAGTTACGAAATGATCCCAAATGCACCCAAACACTATACAACGCACCAAAACATGAGTTTAGGGTCCAATGGGGTGGATTGGGTGCGTTCGTTGCGAGAAATCCGAATGTGACTTCGTGGCACGAACTTTTGATTTAATTGCACCAGTTCAATCTGTTTTGCACCGAGTTTCATGCAGTTATGAAACGATCCCAAATGCACCCAAACACTATGCAACGGACCAAAACATGAGTTTAGGGTCTAATGGGGTGGACTGGGTGCGTTCGTAGAGAAAAATCCCGGCGTGATTTCGTGGCACGAGCTTTCGCATTAATTGCACTAGTTCACCCTGTTTTGCATCGAGTTTCATGCGGTTACGAAACGATCCCGAATGCACCCAAACACTATGCAACGCACCAAAACATGAGTTTAGGGTCCAATGGAGTGGATTGGGTGTGTTCGTTGCAAAAAATCCCGATGTGACTTCGTGGCACGTACTTGTGCATTAATTGCACCAATTCACACTGTTTTGCAGTGAGTTTCATGCAGTTACGAAACAATCCCAAATGCTCCCAAACACAATGCAGCCCACCAAAACATGAGTTTAGGGTCCAATGTGGTTGATTGGGTGCGTTCGTTGTGAAAAATCCCGACGTGACTTCGTGGCACACACTTTTGCATTAATTTCACCAGTTCACACCGTTTTGCACCGAGTTTTATGCAGTTACGAAACGATAATAGATGAACCCAAACACTATGAAACTTACCAAAACATGAGTTTAGGGTCCAATGTTGTGGATTGTGTGCATTCGTTGCAAAAAATCCCTACGTGACTTCATTGCACGAACTTTTGCATTAATTGCACCAGTTCACCCTATTTTGGATCGAGTTTCATGGAGTTACGAAATGATCCCAAATGCACCCAAACACTATACAACGCACCAAAACATGAGTTTAGGGTCCAATGGGGTGGATTGGGTGCGTTCGTTGCGAAAAATCCGAACGTGACTTCGTGGCACAAACTTTTGATTTAATTGCACCAGTTCAATCTGTTTTGCACCGAGTTTCATGCAGTTATGAAACGATCCCAAATGCACCCAACACTATGCAACGGACCAAAATATGAGTTTAGGGTCTAATGGGGTGGACTGGGTGCGTTAGTAGAGAAAAATCCCGGCGTGATTTCGTGGCACGAGCTTTCGCATTAATTGCACTAGTTCACCCTGTTTTGCATCGAGTGTTATGCGGTTACGAAACGATCCCGAATGCACCCAAACACTATGCAACGCACCAAAACATGAGTTTAGGGTCCAATGGAGTGGATTGGGTGTGTTCGTTGCAAAAAATCCCGATGTGACTTCGTGGCACGTACTTGTGCATTAATTGCACCAATTCACACTGTTTTGCACTGAGTTTTATGCAGTTACGAAACAATCCCAAATGTTCCCAAACACTATGCAGCGCACCAAAACATGAGTTTAGGGTCCAATGTGGTTGATTGGGTGCGTTCGTTGTGAAAAATCCCGACGTGACTTCGTGGCACACACTTTTGCATTAATTGCACCAGTTCACACCGTTTTGCACCGAGTTTTATGCAGTTACGAAACGATAATAGATGAACCCAAACACTATGAAACTTACCAAAACATGAGTTTAGGGTCCAATGGGGTGGATTGGGTGCATTCGTTGCAAAAAATCTCTACGTGACTTCATTGAACGAACTTTTGCATTAATTGCACCAGTTCACCCTATTTTGCATCGAGTTTCATGGAGTTACGAAATGATCCCAAATGCACCCAAACACTATACAACGCACCAAAACATGAGTTTAGGGTCCAATGGGGTGGATTGGGTGCGTTCGTTGCGAGAAATCCGAATGTGACTTCGTGGCACGAACTTTTGATTTAATTGCACCAGTTCAATCTGTTTTGCACCGAGTTTCATGCAGTTATGAAACGATCCCAAATGCACCCAAACACTATGCAACGGACCAAAACATGAGTTTAGGGTCTAATGGGGTGGACTGGGTGCGTTCGTAGAGAAAAATCCCGGCGTGATTTCGTGGCACGAGCTTTCGCATTAATTGCACTAGTTCACCCTGTTTTGCATCGAGTTTCATGCGGTTACGAAACGATCCCGAATGCACCCAAACACTATGCAACGCACCAAAACATGAGTTTAGGGTCCAATGGAGTGGATTGGGTGTGTTCGTTGCAAAAAATCCCGATGTGACTTCGTGGCACGTACTTGTGCATTAATTGCACCAATTCACACTGTTTTGCAGTGAGTTTCATGCAGTTACGAAACAATCCCAAATGCTCCCAAACACAATGCAGCCCACCAAAACATGAGTTTAGGGTCCAATGTGGTTGATTGGGTGCGTTCGTTGTGAAAAATCCCGACGTGACTTCGTGGCACACACTTTTGCATTAATTTCACCAGTTCACACCGTTTTGCACCGAGTTTTATGCAGTTACGAAACGATAATAGATGAACCCAAACACTATGAAACTTACCAAAACATGAGTTTAGGGTCCAATGTTGTGGATTGTGTGCATTCGTTGCAAAAAATCCCTACGTGACTTCATTGCACGAACTTTTGCATTAATTGCACCAGTTCACCCTATTTTGGATCGAGTTTCATGGAGTTACGAAATGATCCCAAATGCACCCAAACACTATACAACGCACCAAAACATGAGTTTAGGGTCCAATGGGGTGGATTGGGTGCGTTCGTTGCGAAAAATCCGAACGTGACTTCGTGGCACAAACTTTTGATTTAATTGCACCAGTTCAATCTGTTTTGCACCGAGTTTCATGCAGTTATGAAACGATCCCAAATGCACCCAACACTATGCAACGGACCAAAATATGAGTTTAGGGTCTAATGGGGTGGACTGGGTGCGTTAGTAGAGAAAAATCCCGGCGTGATTTCGTGGCACGAGCTTTCGCATTAATTGCACTAGTTCACCCTGTTTTGCATCGAGTGTTATGCGGTTACGAAACGATCCCGAATGCACCCAAACACTATGCAACGCACCAAAACATGAGTTTAGGGTCCAATGGAGTGGATTGGGTGTGTTCGTTGCAAAAAAATCCCGATGTGACTTCGTGGCACGTACTTGTGCATTAATTGCACCAATTCACACTGTTTTGCACTGAGTTTTATGCAGTTACGAAACAATCCCAAATGTTCCCAAACACTATGCAGCGCACCAAAACATGAGTTTAGGGTCCAATGTGGTTGATTGGGTGCGTTCGTTGTGAAAAATCCCGACGTGACTTCGTGGCACACACTTTTGCATTAATTGCACCAGTTCACACCGTTTTGCACCGAGTTTTATGCAGTTACGAAACGATAATAGATGAACCCAAACACTATGAAACTTACCAAAACATGAGTTTAGGGTCCAATGGGGTGGATTGGGTGCATTCGTTGCAAAAAAATCTCTACGTGACTTCATTGAACGAACTTTTGCATTAATTGCACCAGTTCACCCTATTTTGCATCGAGTTTCATGGAGTTACGAAATGATCCCAAATGCACCCAAACACTATACAACGCACCAAAACATGAGTTTAGGGTCCAATGGGGTGGATTGGGTGCGTTCGTTGCGAGAAATCCGAATGTGACTTCGTGGCACGAACTTTTGATTTAATTGCACCAGTTCAATCTGTTTTGCACCGAGTTTCATGCAGTTATGAAACGATCCCAAATGCACCCAAACACTATGCAACGGACCAAAACATGAGTTAGGGTCTAATGGGGTGGACTGGGTGCGTTCGTAGAGAAAAATCCCGGCGTGATTTCGTGGCACGAGCTTTCGCATTAATTGCACTAGTTCACCCTGTTTTGCATCGAGTTTCATGCGGTTACGAAACGATCCCGAATGCACCCAAACACTATGCAACGCACCAAAACATGAGTTTAGGGTCCAATGGAGTGGATTGGGTGTGTTCGTTGCAAAAAAATCCCGATGTGACTTCGTGCCACGTACTTGTGCATTAATTGCACCAATTCACACTGTTTTGCAGTGAGTTTCATGCAGTTACGAAACAATCCCAAATGCTCCCAAACACAATGCAGCCCACCAAAACATGAGTTTAGGGTCCAATGTGGTTGATTGGGTGCGTTCGTTGTGAAAAATCCCGACGTGACTTCGTGGCACACACTTTTGCATTAATTTCACCAGTTCACACCGTTTTGCACCGAGTTTTATGCAGTTACGAAACGATAATAGATGAACCCAAACACTATGAAACTTACCAAAACATGAGTTTAGGGTCCAATGGTGTGGATTGTGTGCATTCGTTGCAAAAAATCCCTACGTGACTTCATTGCACGAACTTTTGCATTAATTGCACCAGTTCACCCTATTTTGCATCGAGTTTCATGGAGTTACGAAATGATCCCAAATGCACCCAAACACTATACAACGCACCAAAACATGAGTTTAGGGTCCAATGGGGTGGATTGGGTGCGTTCGTTGCGAAAAATCCGAACGTGACTTCGTGGCACAAACTTTTGATTTAATTGCACCAGTTCAATCTGTTTTGCACCGAGTTTCATGCAGTTATGAAACGATCCCAAATGCACCCAAACACTATGCAACGGACCAAAATATGAGTTTAGGGTCTAATGGGGTGGACTGGGTGCGTTAGTAGAGAAAAATCCCGGCATGATTTCGTGGCACGAGCTTTCGCATTAATTGCACTAGTTCACCCTGTTTTGCATCGAGTGTTATGCGGTTACGAAACGATCCCGAATGCACCCAAACACTATGCAACGCACCAAAACATGAGTTTAGGGTCCAATGGAGTGGATTGGGTGTGTTCGTTGAAAAAATCCCGATGTGACTTCGTGGCACGTACTTGTGCATTAATTGCACCAATTCACACTGTTTTGCACTGAGTTTTATGCAGTTACGAAACAATCCCAAATGCTCCCAAACACTATGCAAGCGCACCAAAACATGAGTTTAGGGTCCAATGTGGTTGATTGGGTGCGTTCGTTGTCGAAAAATCCCGACGTGACTTCAGTGGCACACACTTTTGCATTAATTGCACCAGTTCACACCAGTTTTGCACCAAGTTTTATGCAGTTACGAAACGATAATAGATGAACCCAAACACTATGAAACTTACCAAAACATGAGTTTAGGGTCCAATGGGGTGGATTGGGTGCATTCGTTGCAAAAAATCCTCTACGTGACTCATTGCACGAACTTTTGCATTAATTGCACCAGTTCACCCTATTTTGCATCGAGTTTTCATGGAGTTACGAATTAATCCCAAAGGCACCAAAACACTATACAACGCACCAAAACATGAGTTAGGGTCCAATGGGGTGGATTGGATGCGTTCGTTGCGAAAAATCCGAACGTGACTTCCTGGCACGAACTTTTTGATTTAGTGCACCAGTTCAATCTGTTTTGCACCGAGTTTCATTGCAGTTATGAAACGATCCCAAATGCACCCCAAACACTATGCAACAGACCAAAACATGAGTTTAGGTCTAATGGGGTGGACTGGGTGCGTTCGTCAGAGAAAAATCCCGGCGTGATTTCGTGGCACGAGCTTTCGCATTAATGCACTAGTTCACCCTGTTTTTGCATCGAGTTCATGCGGTTACGAAACGATCCCGAATGCCCCAAACACTATGCAACGCACCAAAACATGAGTTTAGGGTCCAATGGAGTGGATTGGGTGTGTTCGTTGCAAAAAATCCCGATGTGACTTCGTGGCACGTACTTGTGCATTAATTGCACCAATTCACACTGTTTTGCACTGAGTTTCATGCAGTTACGAAACAATCCCAATGCTCCCAAACACAATGCAGCGCACCAAAACATGAGTTTAGGGTTCCAATGTGGTTGATTGGGTGCGTTCGTTGTGAAAAATCCCGACGTGACTTCGTGGCACACACTTTTGCATTAATTGCACCAGTTCACACCGTTTTGCACCTGAGTTTTATGCAGTTACGAAACGATAATAGATGAACCCAAACACTATGAAACTTACCAAAACATGAGTTTAGGGTCCAATGGGGTGGATTGTGTGCATTCGTTGCAAAAAATCCCTACAGTGACTTCATTGCACGAACTTTTGCATTAATTGCACCAGTTCACCCTATTTTGCATCGAGTTTCATGGAGTTACGAAATGATCCCAAATGCACCCAAACACTATACAACGCACCAAAACATGAGTTTAGGGTCCAATGGGGTGGATTGGGTGCGTTCGTTGCGAAAAATCCGAACGTGACTTCGTGGCACAAACTTTTGATTTAATTGCACCAAGTTCAATCTGTTTTGCACCGAGTTTCATGCAGTTATGAAACGATCCCAAATGCACCCAAACACTATGCAACGGACCAAAACATGAGTTTAGGGTCTAATGGGGTGGACTGGGTGCGTTCGTAGAGAAAAATCCCGGCATGATTTCGTGGCACGAGCTTTCGCATTAATTGCACTAGTTCACCCTGTTTTGCATCGAGTGTTATGCGGTTACGAAACGATCCCGAATGCACCCAAACACTATGCAACGCACCAAAACATGAGTTTAGGGTCCAATGGAGTGGATTGGGTGTGTTCGTTGCAAAAAAAATCCCGATGTGACTTCGTGGCACGTACTTGTGCATTAATTGCACCAATTCACACTGTTTTGCACTGAGTTTTATGCAGTTACGAAACAATCCCAAATGCTCCCAAACACTATGCAGCGCACCAAAACATGAGTTTAGGGTCCAATGTGGTTGATTGGGTGCGTTCGTTGTGAAAAATCCCGACGTGACTTCGTGGCACACACTTTTGCATTAATTGCACCAGTTCACACCGTTTTGCACCAAGTTTTATGCAGTTACGAAACGATAATAGATGAACCCAAACACTATGAAACTTACCAAAACATGAGTTTAGGGTCCAATGGGGTGGATTGGGTGCATTCGTTGCAAAAAATCTCTACGTGACTTCATTGCACGAACTTTTGCATTAATTGCACCAGTTCACCCTATTTTGCATCGAGTTTAATGGAGTTACGAAATGATCCCAAATGCACCAAAACACTATACAACGCACCAAAACATGAGTTTAGGGTCCAATGGGGTGGATTGGGTGCGTTCGTTGCGAAAAATCCGAACGTGACTTCGTGGCACGAACTTTTGATTTAATTGCACCAGTTCAATCTGTTTTGCACCGAGTTTCATGCAGTTATGAAACGATCCCAAATGCACCCAAACACTATGCAACGGACCAAAACTTGAGTTTAGGGTCTAATGGGGTGGACTGGGTGCGTTCGTAGAGAAAAATCCCGGCGTGATTTCGTGGCACGAGCTTTCGCATTAATTGCACTAGTTCACCCTGTTTTGCATCGAGTTTCATGCGGTTACGAAACGATCCCGAATGCAGCCAAACACTATGCAACGCACCAAAACTTGAGTTTAGGGTCCAATGGAGTGGATTGGGGTGTGTTCGTTGCAAAAACTCCCGATGTGACTTCGTGGCATGTACTTGTGCATTAATTGCACCAATTCACACTGTTTTGCACTGAGTTTCATGCAGTTAAAAAACAATCCCAAATGCTCCCAAACACTATGAAGCGCACCAAAACATGAGTTTAGGGTCCAATGTGGTTGATTGGGTGCGTTCGTTGTGAAAAATCCGGACGTGACTTCGTGGCACACACTTTTGCATTAATTGCACCAGTTCACACCGTTTTGCACCAAGTTTTATGCAGTTACGAAACGATAATAAATGAACCCAAACACTATGAAACTTACCAAAACATGAGTTTAGGGTCCAAAGGGGTGGATGGGTGCATTCGTTGCAAAAAATCTCTACGTGACTTCATTGCACGAACTTTTGCATTAATTGCACCAGTTCACCCTATTTTGCATCGAGTTTCATGGAGTTACGAAATGATCCCAAATGCACCCAAACACTATACAACGCACCAAAACATGAGTTTAGGGTCCAATGGGGTGGATTGGTTGCGTTCGTTGCGAAAAAATCCGAACGTGACTTCGTGGCACAAACTTTTGATTTAATTGCACCAGTTCAATCTGTTTTGCACCGAGTTTCATGCAGTTATGAAACGATCCCAAATGCACCCAAACAGTATGCAACGGACCAAAACATGAGTTTAGGGTCTAATGGGTGGACTGGGTGCGTTCGTAGAGAAAAATCCCGGCGTGATTTTGCGGCACGAGCTTTCGCATTAATTGCACTAGTTCACCCTGTTTTGCATCGAGTTTCATGCAGTTACGAAACGATCCCGAATGCACCCAAACACTATGCAACGCACCAAAACATGAGTTTAGGGTCCAATGGAGTGGATTGGGTGTGTTCGTTGCAAAAACTCCCGATGTGACTTCGTGGCACGTACTTGTGCATTAATTGCACCAATTCACACTGTTTTGCACTGAGTTTCATGCAGTTACGAAACAATCCCAAATGCTCCCAAACACTATGCAGCACACCAAAACATGAGTTTAGGGTCCAATGTGGTTGATTGGGTGCGTTCGTTGTGAAAAATCCCGACGTGACTTCGTGGCACACACTTTTGCATTAATTGCACCAGTTCACACCGTTTTGCACCAAGTTTTATGCAGTTACGAAACGATAATAGATGAACCCAAACACTATGAAACTTACCAAAACATGAGTTTAGGGTCCAATGGGGTGGATTGTGTGCATTCGTTGCAAATAATCTCTACGTGACTTCATTGCACGAACTTTTGCATTAATTGCACCAGTTCACCATATTTTGCATCGAGTTTCATGGAGTTACGAAATGATCCCAAATGGACCAAAACACTATACAACGCACCAAAACATGAGTTTAGGGTCCAATGGGGTGGATTGGGTGCGTTCGTTGCGAAAAATCCGAACGTGACTTCGTGGCACGTACTTTTGATTTAATTGCACCAGTTCAATCTGTTTTGCACCGAGTTTCATGCAGTTATGAAACGATCTCAAATGCACCCAAACACTATGCAACGGACCAAAACTTGAGTTTAGGGTCTAATGGGGTGGACTGGGTGCGTTCGTAGAGAAAAATCCCGGCGTGATTTCGTGGCACGAGCTTTCGCATTAATTGCACTAGTTCACCCTGTTTTGCATTGAGTTTCATGCGGTTACGAAACGATCCCGAATGTACCCAAACACTATGCAACGCACCAAAACATGAGTTTAGGGTCCAATGGAGTGGATTGGGTGTGTTCGTTGCAAAAACTCCCGATGTGACTTCGTGGCACGTACTTGTGCATTAAATGCACCAATTCACACTGTTTTGCACTGAGTTTCATGCAGTTACGAAACAATCCCAAATGCTCCCAAACACTATGCAGCGCACCAAAACAAGAGTTTAGGGTCCAATGTAGTTGATTGGGTGCGTTCGTTGTGAAAAATCCCGACGTGACTTCGTGGCACACACTTTTGCATTAATTGCACCAGTTCACACCGTTTTGCACCAAGTTTTATGCAGTTACGAAACGATAATAAATGAACCCAAACACTATGAAACTTACCAAAACATGAGTTTAGGGTCCAAAGGGGTGGATTGGGTGCATTCGTTGCAAAAAATCTCTACGTGACTTCATTGCACGAACTTTTGCATTAATTGCACCAGTTCACCCTATTTTGCATCGAGTTTCATGGAGTTACGAAATGATCCCAAATGCACCCAAACACTATACAACGCACCAAAACATGAGTTTAGGGTCCAATGGGGTGGATTGGTTGCGTTCGTTGCGAAAAATCCGAACGTGACTTCGTGGCACAAACTTTTGATTTAATTGCACCAGTTCAATCTGTTTTGCACCGAGTTTCATGCAGTTATGAAACGATCCCAAATGCACCCAAACACTATGCAACGGACCAAAACTTGAGTTTAGGGTCTAATGGGGTGGACTGGGTGCGTTCGTAGAGAAAAATCCCGGCGTGATTTCGTGGCACGAGCTTTCGCATTAATTGCACTAGTTCACCCTGTTTTGCATCGAGTTTCATGCGGTTACGAAACGATCCCGAATGCAGCCAAACACTATGCAACGCACCAAAACTTGAGTTTAGGGTCCAATGGAGTGGATTGGGTGTGTTCGTTGCAAAAACTCCCGATGTGACTTCGTGGCATGTACTTGTGCATTAATTGCACCAATTCACACTGTTTTGCACTGAGTTTCATGCAGTTAAAAAACAATCCCAAATGCTCCCAAACACTATGAAGCGCACCAAAACATGAGTTTAGGGTCCAATGTGGTTGATTGGGTGCGTTCGTTGTGAAAAATCCGGACGTGACTTCGTGGCACACACTTTTGCATTAATTGCACCAGTTCACACCGTTTTGCACCAAGTTTTATGCAGTTACGAAACGATAATAAATGAACCCAAACACTATGAAACTTACCAAAACATGAGTTTAGGGTCCAAAGGGGTGGATTGGGTGCATTCGTTGCAAAAAATCTCTACGTGACTTCATTGCACGAACTTTTGCATTAATTGCACCAGTTCACCCTATTTTGCATCGAGTTTCATGGAGTTACGAAATGATCCCAAATGCACCCAAACACTATACAACGCACCAAAACATGAGTTTAGGGTCCAATGGGGTGGATTGGTTGCGTTCGTTGCGAAAAATCCGAACGTGACTTCGTGGCACAAACTTTTGATTTAATTGCACCAGTTCAATCTGTTTTGCACCGAGTTTCATGCAGTTATGAAACGATCCCAAATGCACCCAAACAGTATGCAACGGACCAAAACATGAGTTTAGGGTCTAATGGGGTGGACTGGGTGCGTTCGTAGAGAAAAATCCCGGCGTGATTTTGCGGCACGAGCTTTCGCATTAATTGCACTAGTTCACCCTGTTTTGCATCGAGTTTCATGCAGTTACGAAACGATCCCGAATGCACCCAAACACTATGCAACGCACCAAAACATGAGTTTAGGGTCCAATGGAGTGGATTGGGTGTGTTCGTTGCAAAAACTCCCGATGTGACTTCGTGGCACGTACTTGTGCATTAATTGCACCAATTCACACTGTTTTGCACTGAGTTTCATGCAGTTACGAAACAATCCCAAATGCTCCCAAACACTATGCAGCACACCAAAACATGAGTTTAGGGTCCAATGTGGTTGATTGGGTGCGTTCGTTGTGAAAAATCCCGACGTGACTTCGTGGCACACACTTTTGCATTAATTGCACCAGTTCACACCGTTTTGCACCAAGTTTTATGCAGTTACGAAACGATAATAGATGAACCCAAACACTATGAAACTTACCAAAACATGAGTTTAGGGTCCAATGGGGTGGATTGTGTGCATTCGTTGCAAATAATCTCTACGTGACTTCATTGCACGAACTTTTGCATTAATTGCACCAGTTCACCATATTTTGCATCGAGTTTCATGGAGTTACGAAATGATCCCAAATGCACCAAAACACTATACAACGCACCAAAACATGAGTTTAGGGTCCAATGGGGTGGATTGGGTGCGTTCGTTGCGAAAAATCCGAACGTGACTTCGTGGCACGTACTTTTGATTTAATTGCACCAGTTCAATCTGTTTTGCACCGAGTTTCATGCAGTTATGAAACGATCTCAAATGCACCCAAACACTATGCAACGGACCAAAACTTGAGTTTAGGGTCTAATGGGGTGGACTGGGTGCGTTCGTAGAGAAAAATCCCGGCGTGATTTCGTGGAACGAGCTTTCGCATTAATTGCACTAGTTCACCCTGTTTTGCATTGAGTTTCATGCGGTTACGAAACGATCCCGAATGCACCCAAACACTATGCAACGCACCAAAACATGAGTTTAGGGTCCAATGGAGTGGATTGGGTGTGTTCGTTGCAAAAACTCCCGATGTGACTTCGTGGCACGTACTTGTGCATTAAATGCACCAATTCACACTGTTTTGCACTGAGTTTCATGCAGTTACGAAACAATCCCAAATGCTCCCAAACACTATGCAGCGCACCAAAACAAGAGTTTAGGGTCCAATGTAGTTGATTGGGTGCGTTCGTTGTGAAAAATCCCGACGTGACTTCGTGGCACACACTTTTGCATTAATTGCACCAGTTCACACCGTTTTGCACCAAGTTTTATGCAGTTACGAAACGATAATAAATGAACCCAAACACTATGAAACTTACCAAAACATGAGTTTAGGGTCCAAAGGGGTGGATTGGGTGCATTCGTTGCAAAAAATCTCTACGTGACTTCATTGCACGAACTTTTGCATTAATTGCACCAGTTCACCCTATTTTGCATCGAGTTTCATGGAGTTACGAAATGATCCCAAATGCACCCAAACACTATACAACGCACCAAAACATGAGTTTAGGGTCCAATGGGGTGGATTGGTTGTGTTCGTTGCGAAAAATCCGAACGTGACTTCGTGGCACAAACTTTTGATTTAATTGCACCAGTTCAATCTGTTTTGCACCGAGTTTCATGTAGTTATGAAACGATCCCAAATGCACCCAAACACTATGCAACGGACCAAAACATGAGTTTAGGGTCTAATGGGGTGGACTGGGTGCGTTCGTAGAGAAAAATCCCGGCGTGATTTTGCGGCACGAGCTTTCGCATTAATTGCACTAGTTCACCCTGTTTTGCATCGAGTTTCATGCAGTTACGAAACGATCCCGAATGCACCCAAACACTATGCAACGCACCAAAACATGAGTTTAGGGTCCAATGGAGTGGATTGGGTGTGTTCGTTGCAAAAACTCCCGATGTGACTTCGTGGCACATACTTGTGCATTAATTGCACCAATTCACACTGTTTTGCACTGAGTTTCATGCAGTTACGAAACAATCCCAAATGCTCCCAAACACTATGCAGCACACCAAAACATGAGTTTAGGGTCCAATGTGGTTGATTGGGTGCGTTCGTTGTGAAAAATCCCGACGTAACTTCGTGGCACACACTTTTGCATTAATTGCACCAGTTCACACCGTTTTGCACCAAGTTTTATGCAGTTACGAAACGATAATAGATGAACTCAAACACTATGAAACTTACCAAAACATGAGTTTAGTGTCTAATGGGGTGGATTGGGTGCGTTCAAAGAGAAAAATCCCAGCGTGACTTCGTCGCACGAGCTTTCGCATTAATTGCACTAGTTCACTGTATTTTGAACGAGTTTCATGCGGTTACGAAACGATCCCAAATGCACCCAAACACTATGCAATGCACCAAAACATGAGTTTAGCGTCCAATGGAGTGGATTGGGTGCATTACGAGCTTTCGCATTAATTGCACTAGTTCACCATGTTTTGCATCGAGTTTCATGCGGTTACGAAACGATCCCAAATGCACCCAAACACTATGCAACACACCAAAACATCAGTTTAGGGTCCAAAGGAGTGGATTGGGTGCGTTCATTGCAAAAAATCCCGATGTGACATGGTGGCACGTACTTTTGCATTAATTGAACTAGTTCACACTGTTTTGCACCGCGTTTCATGCTACGAAACGATTACAAATGCTCCCAAACACTATGCAACGCACCAAAACATGAGTTTAGGCTCCAATGTGGTGGATTGGTTGCGTTCGTTGCGAAAAATCCCGACATGACTTCGTGGCACGTACTTTTGCATTAATTGCACTGGTTCACACTGTTTTGCACCGAGTTTCATGCAGTTACGAAACGATCCCAAATGCACCCAAACACTATGCAACGGACCAAAACATGAGTTTAGGGTCTAATGGGGTGGACTGGGTGCGTTCGTAGAGAAAAATCCCGGCATGATTTCGTGGCACGTACTTTTGTATTAATTGCACAAGTTCACACTATTTTGCATCGAGTTTCATGCAGTTACGAAACAATCCCAAATGCACCCAAACACTATGCAACGCACCATAACATGAGTTTAGGGTCCAATGTGGTGGATTGGGTGCGTTCGTTGCGAAAAATCCTGACGTGACATCGTGGCACGAACTTTTGTATTAATTGCACTAGTTCACACCGTTTTGCACCGAGTTTCATGCAGTTATGAAACGATCCCAAATGCACCCAAACACTATGCAACGCACCAAAACATGAGTTTAGGGTCCAATGGGGTGGATTGGGTGCGTTCGTAGAGAAAAATCTCGGCGTAACTTCGTGGCACGAGCTTTTGCATTAATTGCACTAGGTAACCCTGTTTTGCATCGAGTTCATGCGGTTACGAAACGATTCCAAATGCACCCAAACAATATGCAACGCACCAAAACATGAGTTTAGGGTCCAATGGGGTTGATTGGGTGCGTTCATAGAGAAAAATCTCGGCGTGACTTCGTGGCACGAGCTTTCGCATTAATTGCACTAGTTAACCCTGTTTTGCATCGAGTTTCATGCAGTTACGAAACGTTCCCAAATGCACCAAAACACTATGCAACGCACCAAAACATGAGTTTAGGGTCCAATGTGGTGGATTGGGTGCGTTCGTTGCGAAATATCCCGACGTGACTTCGTGGCATGAACTTTTGCATTAATTGCACCATTCACACCGTTTTGCACCGAGTTTCATGCAGTTACGAAATGATAACAGATGAACCCAAACACTATGAAACTTACCAAAACATGAGTTTAGGGTCCAATGCATGCGTTCGTTGCAAAAAAATCCCGACGTGACTTCTTGGCACGAACTTTTGCATTAATTGCACCAGTTCACCCTATTTTGCATCGAGTTTCATGGAGTTACGAAATGATCCCAAATGCACCCAAACACTATACAACACACCAAAACATGAGTTTAGGGTCCAATGGTGCGGATTGGGTGCGTTCACTGCAAAAAATCCCGACGTGACTTCGTGGCACGTACTTTTACATTAATTGCACGAGTTCACACTATTTTGCATCGAGTTTCATGCAGTTATGAAACGATCCAAATGCACCCAAATACTATGCAACGCACCAAAACATGAATTTAGTGTCCAATGTGGTGGATTGGGTGTGTTCGTTGGGAAAAATCCCGTCATGACTTCGTGGCACGAGCTTTCGCATTAATTGCACGGATTCACCCTGTCTTGCATCGAGTTTCATTCGGTTACGAAACGATCCCAAATGCACCCAAACACTATGCAATGCACCAAAACAAGAGTTTAGGGTCCAATGGAGTGGATTGGGTGCGTTCGTTACAAAAAATCCCGACGTGACTTCGTGGCACGTACTTTTATATTAATTGCACCAGTTCACACTGTTTTGCACCGAGTTTCATGCAGTTACGAAACGATACCAAATGCACCCAAATACTATGCAACGCGCCAAAACATGAGTTCAGGGTCCAATGTGGTGGATTGGGTGCGTTCGTTTCGAAAAATCCCGACGTGACTTCGTGTTACGAACTTTTGCATTAATTGCACCAGTTCACACCATTTTGCACCGAGTTTCATGCAGTTACGAAACCATAACAGATGAAACCAAACACTATGCAACGCACCAAAACTTGAGTTTAGGGTCCAATGGGGTGGATTGGTTGTGTTCGTGGAGAAAAATCCTGGCATGACTTCGTGGCACGAGATTTCGCAATAATTGCACTAGTTAACCCTGTTTTGCATCGAGTTTCATGCGGTTACGAAACGATCGAAAATGCATCCAAGCACTATGCAACGCACCAAAACATGAATTTAGGGTCCAATGGAGTGGATTGGGTGCGTTCATTGCAACAAATCCCGACGTGACTTCGTGCCATGTACTTTTGCATTAATTGCACCAGTTCACCCTATTTTGCATCGAGTTTCATGGAGTTACGAAATGATCCCAAATGCACCCAAACACTATACAACACACCAAAACATGAGTTTAGGGTTTTACGGTATGGATTGGGTGCGTTTGTTGCGAAAAATCCGGACGTGACTTTGTGGCACGAACTTTTGCATTAATTGCACCAGTTCACACTGTTTTGCACGGAGTTTCATACAGTTACGAAATCATAACAAATGCACCCAAACACTATGCAACGCACCAAATCTTGAGTTTAGGGTCCAATGGGGTGGATTGGGTGCTGTTGTCGACCAAAACCCACCGGCGAGCAACGACGGGCAACACGAAGAGCCGGGAGGTTGCTGGTGCGCTGGCAAGCACTGCTCCCTCATCGACGGCCCGCAATTTCCGTCACGCGCCCGGAGGATGTGTGAAAGCCGGGCGTGCCACCTGACCTATACCCGATCAGGAGGGTGTAGACGTGCTCCGAACAGTTTCCTGCATACAAAGACACGTGTAAACGTAAGTCCGAGCCGTGGTCGGCTCCCCGGGACGACTCTAGCATCGGCTTTGAAGAGCCGATCGAGTCCCGGTGTCAGATGGGATCTGATTGTATCCGGATATGATAAATAGAGCAAATCACTATAAAAACTGCTTCAATCAAGTCTAATTAATCTTAATCCACGATGGTAACAGCTTCACTACTAGATCGGAACATCCTACACGTGACTAGGCCTAGCGAACGTAACAGACGACTAAACCACAACCTAAAACAGAGGCCTAAGAACTAGCAAGAGCCGATTCCCGGAACAATCCCTATCAAGGCTAAGATAAAGCATATACTACGCCACCGGATCATCCAATGCGTTTGCAAGGCCTAACCCAGCAGATATTATGCCAACTCTTAAGATAAGAGCAAACCATAACAGATCGGATCTACTAAACATGAAAGAAGCAGGGTGTTGTCCCTGTGCGACTAGTTCTATGCGATAAGAACTAGCGAGAGATTGAAACGTGACTGCACAGAGACAACATGATATTCGCAGATGATAAGCAACAAAGCATAAAAGATCTACTAAAAACCATGCTACGAACATCATGATAACTAGTACTACTCGCCATCAAAAACACTTCAGTACGAGTAATACCAAGGTAAAAGCAAGAACAATACTGCCCTGATCGCAAGAAGCGATCAGGGCAGCATGGCACTTACTTGGTTGAAACCCTAGGATTAGGGGTGGCGATGCGCCGAGAGTTGTTGTTTGCGAGTCGTGATGACACTCTCCTTTACAAATAACAAAGGATACATATTTATGGTCCGGAGACTTGGGAAACAATCTAAACTGATCTTGTCCCGATTGGACTCTATCTCTAATCTTGAACTAAATCTAAGGATACACGGCCAATGTGGCCCATACGCTCACGCAGGAGCCGATTTACAAGCCTTCCTCAATCTTCTGCTTTAAGCCCATCTTGCTTTCGGCCCATAAATTAACCTTGTTAATTTATGGCGATAACACATGCCCCCCTGGTTTTGGCAACGATAGTTCCAAAACCAATCCGTCGCTTCATCTTCCCGTTAATGCTCATTAATCATACTGCAACCACCAAGGAAGACGCAACATCTCTGCAACTGGCTCCTCACAGAATGTGAAACTGCCGATCCATCTTCTATCTTCTTACTATTTAACCTCCCTCTGCATCGGCTCCTCTTCACAGCAAAACTCCATCTTCTTCCCAAAGCCAGTAGCACAGAAACCACCCCAATCCTCCAACAGCCATGGCCATCTCTTCCTCCTCCGGCTCCAACTCGTTCGGAGACTCTTCTTCTTCCTCTTCCCCTTCTTCTTCTTCCTCCCTCTCGGCCTCCTCCATCGACTCCATCCCAGAGAGCCGAGAGCCGACCCCTGAGTGGGACCCAACAGCAGCCTACGAGGCGCTGGCTCCTCTGCACTGGGACGCAGAGGAGTTCGACTTCGGGGTCGCCTCCGAGGAGGACGAACCCATGACCGAAGGAGAAGACCTCCGACTCCTGTTCCAAGAAGAGTCGGAGAAGGACGAGGAAGAAGACCCCTCATCGGACGGAGTCGACTCTTCCTCGGAAGAGGAGATCGACTCCCCCTCCGATGACGACGAGCCGATGGGCGGAAAGCCCTTCCAGTTCCTCGGGTCCTCCGAGGAGGACAGCGAAGAGGAGGTCAGCGGCGACGACGGCGGCTGGAGCGACTCCGGGTCTGAAGGCGGTAGCAGCGCCTTCAGCAGCAACGACGACGACGACGACGGCAACGACGACAACGGCAGCGGGAATGTGCTAGCCCGAAGCCCCAAGCGTCGTAGGTACTAGGTACCTACGAACAGTAGTAATACCATAAGGGTAGAATCACAAAGCCGAAGGATTGATTCCTTTGTAAAATCAGCTTTCCCTGTAATAAACTTTCCTTTAATGAAATCGAGTTCCGTCAATCTTGTGTGTCTTCATTTACTTCTCAAAAAAAAGCCGATGGCAACGCATCAGGCTTCCATAAATATCCAAGAGCCAACGAAATTCAAACTAGAAGCAACCCGCACAAGAGTAGAATATCGCTTCCAGCTTGAACCGAACTCGATGAACCCTCAAATTCGAGTGCAATTCGAAAACCAAACTCTACAAATCCGAGCAAGAATCCTCCAGGCAGCCGGAATTCGAACCAGAATCTCCAGCAATCAAACCCTAAGTCAACAGATCTGCGACCATGGCGGATTCTGCAGTTCAGACAACAAGCTCTAACGATGCGGCAATCCATGGCCTGAAGGTAATATTCGGCCTAATCTTTTAGTTTTCTTCAACTCACTAAGCTTCTGAAACTGAAACTCTGAAACTTGACACCAAACGCATATTTCTGAACTTCTGAACTTCAGGTGTCATACATCCTTCTGCCGCATCCCTCCAATCCAAAATCTTTCTGTCTTGGCCCACAAACCCATGAAACCCCCACAGATTTGATATCTTGTGAAGCAAATAGGATTCCTTTTGTGAGCCAAAACATCGATTTGAACCTCTGGGCCGACTGCTTAAGAGCCTGGCCTAATCCACCTGAAAGCTAGATAACATGGTATAACAGAGTAGCAAAAACCCACATGCCCTTGTGGCAAGATTTGAGCATAGCCGATGCACTTAGCCTATCACTGTCACCCCTTGACAAAGACGAAAATCTTCTGAAAACCATCGGCTATTTCTGGTCTGATGCTCTGAATTGTTTCCTTTTTGGTCACGGACCCATGACCCCTACTCTGCTAGATGTTGTCATGATCACCGGACTAGACATTAGCTCTCCTAATCCTGCTGCTCACAAAATGGCAGAAGTCCCCTTTAAACTTTCTTCCAAAGTCAACTGCACAAACTGGGGTACTTACATGAGTCAGCACATGAAAACAAAAGGTCCAGTGACTGAGAAGGAACACACAGCATTCTTAAATCTTTGGCTAGAGCACTTCATCTTCTGTGGCCCTTCTTTAGCTCCAACTAAGAACTATCTCCCCTTGGCCTATCACCTGGCCCATGGTAATCACACTGGCCTAGGCAAACTTTTTCTTGGAGAAACATATAGATATCTCCACTTAATGACATCCAATCTGCTCAACCACAAGAAACTGAGAACTGGAGGCCCTTGGTGGTTCATTCAGTTATGGGCACAGCTGTACTTCCAGCATCATATTCCCAACTTCCAAGGCCTGACCAAGAACTCTTTCCCTGATGAGAGTGGCAAACCAATTAGATGCACAAGCTATGGCCAAGCTTTATTCAGTCTCCCCGGCAGTAAACTGAACTCAATAGATGCAGCAAACTGGTTCAGAGTCTTCTACAAAGGACTAGATAATCCCCTCTACTTCCCATTTACTGAATCTGAATCCTTCGAAAACCCAACTGCCTTTAGATTAGATAACTTTGCTGATGACGACAGCACTCGGCATCTGTATTCTTTGATGATTCGACCTAGCTTCCTTCCTGTTGGCATCAGCACCTCTAATAGAATTATCAAGCCAGGCTATGAATCTTACCAGCCAGTCGTAGCAGCTCGGCAACTTGGTCTAGGACAGGTCCCTCCCCACTTCCATATTCACCACTTGGTGGAGAGCAGAGCCGATCTGCCCGATGGTCTCACCAGTTCAAGATGCTACAGCATGTTTGATGACCTCCACATCCCAATACCAGCCGATCTGTTCTTTATCTCTTCATCAATCGGCTTTGATACTTGGTGGAACATGTGGAGAACTCATGTCTTCAGAAAAGCTCTAGGTCCTCGACTGCAGCAAATCTATCCTGAATATGTAATCCTTGAGGAAGAGGTACTGAATTTGTGCATTTTATTCTTCCTAAGTCCTCTATCCTTTCCTATTGGCTAATCTTGCTCATCCTGTTAGCAGCAACAAGATGGCCCAGAACCCACGACTAGTACTGGGGAACCATTCCATCTTTTTCCAACTGCTCCTGATGTACTTTTCTGCAAAGGATTACCACCAATGAAGAAAGTGATAATGACTGTCCAGCCAGACTTACTTCAGTCGGCTTTCAAACGAAAACAAACTTCTACAGTAGTTGCCCCCCGAGTCTTGACCAAGAAAAGGAAGATGATCAACAGGCGAGTGATCAAGAAACCAGTACCAACTTTCCCGAGCCCATCAGAGTCCAACACCAACCAGGTAACTCATCATTCAAGAACTTCTTCTTTATTTCAGACATATATACTCTGGTTGACTGTAATTCTATTTTCAGGATGCAGCTGAAGAAACCTCCAACGCAGAAGGCCTGAATCAACATGAGACGGCTGCAACTCCTGATGCACTGATGGATATAAACGAAGAACAAGCTGATACAGTCGATGCTCTTGACGCTAATACCAGCTCTGATAGGACGATTGCTCCCGAACCGACCAACACTTCTTCTCCAGAACAGGTGACATTACAAAACCAATTCTGAACCAGCCGATAACTTCATAAATGCACCTTGTTCTAACTCCAAAGATGTCCATAGAGCTTTGACATTTCAGGTTTGCTTTCCTTCGACCCGGCATCAATGGGTCTGATTGTCCCTGGAGCAGAAACATTATCTCTGCAGCAATCGGCTAACTTGACACATCAGCTTCAACTCATCAAGGATCTTCTATCCGCTCCAATCACCGCTCTGGTTGACGATTCCAGCAAAATAAAGAACATCTTCGAGCAAATAGAATCCCAACTTCCAGAGTCATTGCAAATCAAGCTCTGGTCGGCCAGCAACCTCCCATTCTTTCGGATAGAAGTCAGTAAAGCACAACAAAGGATGGAAGCACGTCGCTCTCAAACTTCTCTGAAAGCTGACATTACCCAAAAGTGCAAGGCCCTCAACCAGAAGAAGGCAACTCTAGATATCAAAGCTGACGTGTCTGCCAACGTGAACCGACTCAACCTCCTGAAGAAAGAACTGGAGGAACTCGAAGAAAAGGTCCGCACCACCAAAGAACTCATCCAGGCCGAAGAAACCTCCATCGCAAACTCCAAGCAAGAAACCCAGGAAATAGCCAAGCAGATACAAGCAGAGTTTGCAGACATCAGCACCTTGAGTCGGCAGATAGTCACAGGCGATGACAAGGATGACGAAGCGATTGTAGCACGAGCAGACACCGTCTGTACTGAAGCCATCCATGCCATAGTGGAATTCCTGAACCAGTAGATAGGCTCAAGAGAGAATTAGTACCACCTGTTAATTTGAGACTTGTAACTGTTCTTTCAAAACATCTTAAGTCGATGGTCACACATCGGCTGTTCGCTTTTCATATTTTTTACTAGCCAACTCAAAGTGTTGGCCTGTCATGATTTTTCTTTTTCTTTTTTTTTACTGGCCAACTCGACGTGTTGGCCTTTCATGACTCTTTTTTTTTTACTGGCCAACTCAACGTGTTGGCCTGTCGTGATATAGCCAGATGGACGTCATCAGCTTTCACTACTCGCCTTCCCACATGCTCGGGAAATACCTCTTGAGATGCTGACCATTGACAGCAACAGGAAACTTGACACCGTCCAATTCCTCGAGCATGTATGCGTTCCCAGGCAAAACCTGATCAACCTTGTACGGCCTATGCCAAGTTGGAGACCATTTACCAAACT
Source organism: Panicum virgatum (assembly GCF_016808335.1). NCBI lineage: Eukaryota > Viridiplantae > Streptophyta > Magnoliopsida > Poales > Poaceae > Panicum > Panicum virgatum. The sequence continues at coordinate 26,282,204 of NC_053150.1, read as the reverse complement.
TTTTGTCTTTAGTTCCCAATGGCAATACCGCCTCCCAAACCAAATCTCCAACTTGGAAATCCTTAGGCTTGACCTTCTTGTTGTATGCACGGGCAACTTTAGCTTTGTTCTCTTTGATTTTTTCCAGCGACCAAAGCCTTAGCTCTATCAGGTCCTCCACATTATCGTTCATCAAGGCTGCATACTGTTCAGCAGATAGATCATTCTGAAACTCAACACGCCTTGATCCAGCCGTGATTTCCCATGGTAGCACAGCATCCTGGCCGTAAACTAGATGGTACGGCGACGTCTTGGTGGACCCATGACATGAAATACGATATGCCCACAAAGCTTCTGATAACACCTCATGCCAGCGCCTAGGATATTCATCGATCTTTCTCTTTATGAGCTTGATAAGGCTCTGGTTGGATGCTTCAGCTTGTCCATTAGGTTGGGCATAATACGGAGATGATCTGATCAGCTTAATCCCCATGTCATCGGCAAACTTTCTGAACTCCTCTGATATAAAGACCGATCCTCCATCGGTCGTAATGGTCTGAGGGATCCCAAACCTATGAATGATGTGTTCTTTGACAAAGCTGATCACATCTCTCGATGCTACTGATCTCATGGGCACTGCCTCTACCCACTTTGTGAAATAATCTGTGGCAGCTAAGACCCATTGGTGACCCTTGCTAGACGACGGGTTGATCTGTCCAATCATGTCCATGCCCCATCCTCTGAATGGCTAGGGTTTGATGATAGGATTCATCACTGATGCTGGTACTATCTGAATTTTGCCAAACTTCTGACATGCTTGACATCCCTTGTAATATTTGAAACAATCCTCAAGCATAGTGGGCCAGTAATAACCCAATCGCCTAATCAACCATTTCATCTTATGAGCCGATTGGTGAGTACCGCAAGCTCCTTCATGTATCTCATGCAAGAGCTGATTTGACTCTGAAGGCCCCAGACACTTGAGCAGTAGTCCTTCCAAGGTCCTGTAGAACATGTCATCCCCTATCAGAACATATCGGCTCTTCAGTCTCCGGGTTCTAGAAACTGAACCTCCACATTGACTCCATCGGCTGCTTCCCTGTACCCGGAAGCCATCTGTGCCAAATCATTGGCTTCATTGTTCAGAGTCCTGCGTATCCAGTGGAAATTGATGTATCTAAATTGTGACATCAACTCACGGCACTGCATCCATATTGAGAAAAGAGCCTCGCTCTCACATCTATATTCCTCCGTGAGTTGAGAAATCACCAATTTTGAGTCCCCAAAAATTTCCACCGCCTCTGCTCCAGCCTCAAGGAGTAGTTCCATCCCTTTGCGAACGGCTTCATATTCCACCAAATTATTGGTGCATGAGGCAGTCATTCTGATGGAAAAAGAATATGTCGCCCCATGAGGCGAGACCAACAGAATTCCCACACCGCACCCATCATCACAAGCCGATCCATCAAAGAACATAGCCCAAGCACGAATAAATACTGCAGCAATATCAGTGCTAATCTTGTCCGCAACAAGATCCGCCAATGCTTGTCCCTTGACTGCTTTTGCAGGCTGGTATCGGATATCAAACTCTGACAATGCAAACATCCATTTTCCAAGTCGGCCTTTTAGGACAGGAGCCGACAGCATGTGCTTTATGACATCTGATTTGCATATAACAATTGTTTCCACCGAGAGCAAAATATGACGAAGCTTTGTACATGTAAAGTATAAGCAAAGGCAAAGCTTCTCGATTTCAGGGTACCTGGTCTCGGCATCTAACATGCATCTGCTGAGGTAGAAAACCACCCTCTCCTGGCCGTCATGCTTCTGAACCAACACTGAAGCAATAGAAGTGTCACCCACGGATAGGTACACATAAAACGGCCTATCATGCTGAGGAGGAACCAACACTGGAGGCTTTGACAAATATTCTTTGATTTCATCGAAAGCTTGCTGTTGTTCTGCCCCCCAGCGAAACTCATCATCAGATTTGATCTTCACTAGACCCATGAACGGCTCAATGCGCCCAGACAGATTAGAGATAAACCGTCTGACAAAGTTGATTTTACCGATGAGCTTCTGCAATTCTTTCTTCGTAGTAGGTGGCTTCATCGTCTTCACAGCTTCTTGACTCTTTAGGCCGATCTCGATTCCCCGTTCATGCACCAGGAATCACAGAAATTGACCGGCCGATACACCGAAGGCATACTTCTTTGGGTTCATTTTGAGCCCGAACCTTCGAGTCCGCTCCATAACTTGACGCAGATCTTCTAAATGCCCCGCAGTTGACTTGGACTTGACCACAACGTCATCAATATAAATCTCTACCAGCTTGCCGATGAGATCATGAAAAATGTAATTCATAGCACGTTGGTACGTTGCACTGGCATTTTTCAGTCTGAAGGTCATAACCAAGTACTCAAACAAGCCAACTGCACCTGTTACTCTGAACGCAGTCTTGTTCACGTCCTCTGGGGCCATGAAGATCTGGTTGTAACCGGCGTTGCCATCTATAAAACTCATCATTTTGTGGCCAGCAGCGTCATTGATCAACGTCTCTGCAACATGCATTGGGTATTCATCCTTCGGAGTTGCTCTGCTGAGATCTCTAAAATCGACGCAGGCACGCCATCGGCCATCTTTCTTTTGTACCGGCACCACACTGGAGATCCATTCTGCATACCGGCACGGCCTGATGAACCCAGCATCCAGCATCTTCTCCACCTCTTTCTTAACTTCTTCTAGGACTTCGGCCTTCATCTGACGTGTTGGTTGCTGAAACGGCCGAAACCCCTTCTTGAGCGGGAGCCGATGCTCGACGATGCTTCTATCCAGACCGGGCATTTCAGTGTAGTCCCATGCAAAACAGTCCCGATACTCTTTTAGTAATGCAATCATCTCCTCACGCAAAACCGGATTCAACTTTTTGCTGATAAATGTCGGCCGTGGCTTATCCCCAGAACCGATGTCAACTTCTTCCAAATCGTCAGCTGACGTGAACCCATATCCTAGTTTGCCGTCGTCTGAGAAACCAGCTGCGAACGCAGGCGAGTCTTCATTATCTGCAAGATCAGCGGCAAACACAGGGAGATGACAAGAAAAATTATTTGGCCAACCGCATGGGCTGGCCGCCTCTATACTTCCATTATAATTCGAAATCAAATAGTGGATGAGTGGCCAACTGCCAGAGCAGGCCATCGTGTGTACATGATGTAACAATTCCGAACCCAAACAGGATTTTCCTATTTTTTGGGGCCGATCGCCGGGATCGGCCTCTCTATTTCTATTACATCCCGTGGCATGCCAGGATGCATTTACTCTGTGAGGCCAGTGGATAAGACCAGCCTCAATCCGTTTTTTGTCGCCTCGATCGGATCACAGTATTCAAGGGCGATCCCTGAGATTGGCTCTTGTCCTTCTGCATCCCAAGCATGCATATCCGCGACGGAGACTTCGCTGGAATCGTCTGCAGGGACCACTTCTACTTCATCACCGTCCCATTGGACGAGGTACTGATGCATTGTGGAGGGGATACAACAGTTGGCATGAATCCAGTCCCTTCCAAGCAGCGCCGTGTATGTACCCTTGCTGTTAACGATGAAGAACGATGTCAGTACAGTCTTGCGGCCCACTGTCAGTTCCACATTAAGAACCCCCATTGCTTCTGATGGTTGTCCGTTGAAGTCATTGAGCATCACGTTGGTCTTGATCAGATCAGCAGAAGAACGACCCAGTCGGCGCAGCACAGAGTACGGCATCAAGTTGACTGCAGCGCCAGTGTCGACCAACATCCTGTTCACAGGCTTGCCGTTGATGAAGCCCTTGAGATATAACCCCTTCAAGTGTTTGTAGCTCTTCTCCTTGGGCTTCTCGAAAATCATTGGCCGTGGGCCGAGATCCAGCTGCGCGACGGCCAATTCCTCCTATTGGGGTGCTCGAAACTCTGACGGGAGCACGAACACCATGTTCACGTCAGCCGATGGATTTTCATCGGCTTTTGTCTGCTTGGGGCGCCACTCCATCCTTGGGGGGCGCCTCTCTTCCCTCTGCGGTCGCCTAACTTGCTCCGCGAGATCCGGACGCGCTTTTCTCAGCACGTCAAGATACTTTCCTTCTGCGTCTTCGAGGTTGCGCAAGCGCTGTATTCTGCGCTTCTGCGACCGATTGAGCCCGTCAGGACACCACCGTGGGCGATGGTACCTGTCTTCTTCCTCTAGCTCTGAACCACCTCCGGATGGGCGCCCCACATGGTCGTCCTGACGTGTTCTGGGCCCCAAACGCCGGAACACCGATGTCTTGTCTTGTTGATGCCCTCGAGGCCTGCACTCCAAGCAATCATCTATAGTAGGTAATCGGCTCATGCCGGAATTCCAACAGTACCTGAAGAACGGGCAATGCCAGTGGTCGCGTGTAGCCTGGTGCCTGCCCAGTGTCCTTCCTGAGCGGTGCTCGTACTCGTCTTCCTCCGATTTGTATCGGCGGCGTAGCTGATACTGGTACTGGTATTTCTCCAGAAGCCGATTAGAAGCTGGAAGCTGATTGCGGATGTGACGTACTTGCTCTTCAGTCACATGCTGCTATTCCAAATCACGTTCATCTTGCGGCCGTTTGCCAGAAGCGGCCTCTCTCCTCTACTTGTTATGGCGGCGCACAGGTCCCACCATGTTGATCTGGAATGCTAGATCCTGGCCTTCGGATCCGACGTCTGACAGCTCCACAACGTTAACCGGTGGGAAGGGCTTCGTGTCAACCTTCATGGTGTGTTGAGCCAGGATCAATCGGCCTTGTTCGATAGCCAATTGGATCTGTCGACGCAGCTCCTTGCATTCACCCGTGGCATGAGTGAACGAGTGGTGCCATTTGCAGTACAGCCTCCCCTGCAGCTCTTGTGGCGTCGGTAGCTTGTGGTTCTCTGGGAGCTTCAGCTGTTTTTCTTTGAGGAGCAGGTCGAATATCTGCTCTGTTTTGGTTACGTCGAAGTCGAAGCCCTTCACAAGCCCCTGCTGCTTGATCCACTTGCATGGGACAGGATTTGCCCCCGGGTCCACTCTGCCACGGCTACTTCCTGCTCTTCGCCAGAGTCGTCAGATTCCTCAGCTTGTGCCATGTTTACATGGGGCTTGAACTTGTCCTGGTACAGCTCAGGATGGTAATGCTCGTACGCTGTAAGCTTCTGCACCAGGTGAGCCAAAGATGTGAACTCCAACTGGAAAGCCGCATCCTTGATCGGCTTAGCGAGTCCCAGGACAGCCAGATCGACTGCCTCCTTCTCTGTGATGCGTGACGAGTAGCATCGGTTCTTGACCTCCCTGAAGCGCTGTATGTACTCTGACACGGTCTCTCCTCGCTTCTGCCTGACTTGGGCGAGGTCAGCAATTCCGGCTTCTGCAGCTTCCGAGTGGTACTGGGTATGGAATTGATCTTCAAGCTGCCTCCAAGTCCGGATCGAATCCGGAGCCAGTGATGCATACCATCCAAAAGCTGGGCCTGTCAGGGATTGGCCAAAGAACCGGACCCTCAATGGATCCGATACTGAGATCATCCCAAGCTGCATTAAGTATCGGCTCACATGCTCGATGGAGCTGGCTCCTTCTGACCCGTTGAACTTGGTGAATTCAGGAAGCCGATACTTGGGTGGCAGTGGGATCAAGTCATAATCACTTGGATACGGCTTGGAATAGCCAATCTCTTTCCTCTTGGGCAGGATGCCGAACTGGTCTCTGAGTATTGCACTGACCTGCTCCTCACTGAGAACTCCTGGGGCCGATGGCTCAGCATTCGGCCCAGTAGCATACTTTGCCAGCCACGCTTGTTTTTCTGCGTCTGCTCCAGGAGCTCCTGGGTTCACCATTTGCACCGAGCGTGCTGGACTGACGCTGTCAGGGATGTAGGCGCACGTGTAGCCATGCGGGATCTCCTTAGGTGGCTCGGTGAGGAACTGGCCTTCTCCAGGATCACCGCCGATCTTGTGGACGACGTAGATCGGCGAGCTGTGTGGTCTGGGAGCTGCAAACGAGAATGGCAGTTGCGGCCTAGAATGCAGTGCAGCTTCCTCTGTGTGACTCCCAGGATTGGCCCCGATGGAGAGTACTGGTTCTTGATTATCTCCTGGATGACGCGATGCGCCATGCGCTCGAGTTCGTTCATCAAGCTCTGAGAGTGCCGATGAAGCGCATGGGCCACCATGTAGTTCATCTCCTGACGCAGGGCTCTGGTGCGTTCTTCAGATGGTACAGACAGATCTACATTGTCCAGAGCGCCTTCTGGTGAGAACCCCTTCCACTTGATGCCATGGTTGCGAGTCCTCTCAAAAGAGCCGATGAGATCGGCTTCCAGCAGAGCTTTGATCTCATCAAACTTCTTCTTGTGTTCAGGAGGAAGCTCATCATATGTGACGGGCTTGGGAGCGGGTTCTTGATCTTGAGCTCCAGTCATCATTGCGGTGGATGTTGTTGCCGAGTGTCCCACTGGGCGTGCCAGAATGTGTTGTCGACCGAAACCCACCGGCGAGCAACGACGGGCAACACGAAGAGCCGGGAGGTTGCTGGTGCGCTGGCAAGCACTGCTCCCTCGTCGACGGCCCGCAATTTCCGTCACACGCCCGGAGGATGTGTGAAAGCCGGGCGTGCCACCTGACCTATACCCGATCAGGAGGGTGTAGACGTGCTCCGAACAGTTTCCTGCATACAAAGACACGTGTAAACGTAAGTCCGAGCCGTGGTCGGCTCCCCGGGACGACTCTTGCATCGGCTTTGAAGAGCCGATCGAGTCCTGGTGTCAGATGGGATCTGATTGTATCCGGATATGATAAATAGAGCAAATCACTATAAAAACTGCTTCAATCAAGTCTAATTAATCTTAATCCATGATGGTAACAGCTTCACTACTAGATCGGAACATCCTACACGTGACTAGGCCTAGCGAACGTAACAGACGACTAAACCACAACCTAAAACAGAGGCCTAAGAACTAGCAAGAGCCGATTCCCGGAACAATCCCTATCAAGGCTAAGATAAAGCATCTACTACGCCATCGGATCATCCAATGCGTTTGCAAGGCCTAACCCAGCAGATATTATGCCAACTCTTAAGATAAGAGCAAACCATAACAGATCGGATCTACTAAACATGAAAGAAGCAGGGTGTTGTCCCTGTGCGACTAGTTCTATGCGATAAGAACTAGTGAGAGATTGAAACGTGACTGCACAGAGACAACATGATATTCGCAGATGATAAGCAACAAAGCACAAAAGATCTACTAAAAACCATGCTACGAACATCATGATAACTAGTACTACTCGCCATCAAAAATGCTTCAGTACGAGTAATACCAAGGTAAAAGCAAGAACAATACTGCCCTGATCGCAAGAAGCGATCAGGGCAGCATGGCACTTACTTGGTTGAAACCCTAGGATTAGGGGTGGCGATGCGCCGAGAGTTGTTGTTTGCGAGTCGTGATGACGCCGCTCTCCTTTACAAATAATAAAGGATACATATTTATAGTCCGGAGACTTGGGAAACAATCTAAACTGATCTTGTCCCGATTGGACTCTATCTCTAATCTTGCACTAAATCTAAGGATACACGGCCAATGTGGCCTATACGCTCACGCAGGAGCCGATTTACAAGCCTTCCTCAATCTTCTGCTTTAAGCCCATCTTGTTTTCGGCCCATAAATTAACCCTGTTAATTTATGGCGATAACAGGTGCGTTCGTGGAGAAAAATCCTGGCATGACTTCATGGCACGAGCTTTCGCATTAATTGCACTAGTTCACCCTGTTTTGCATCGAGTTTCATGCGGTTACGAAACGATCCCAAATGCACCCAAACACTATGCAACACACCAAAACATGAGTTTAGGGTCCAAAGGAGTGGATTGCGAGTGTTCATTGCAAAAAATCCCGACGTGACTTCGTGGCACGGACTTTAACATTAATTGCACGAGTTCACACTGTTTTGCACCGAATTTCATGAAGTTACGAAACGATTCCAATTGCAACCAAACACTATGCAACGCACCCAAATATGAGTTTAGGGTCCAATGTGGTGGATTGGGTGCGTTCGTTGTGAAAAATCCCGACATGACTTTGTGGCACGTACTTTGCATTAATTGCTCCAGTTCACACTGTTTTGCGCCGAGTTTCATGAAGTTACGAAACAATCCCAAATGCTCCCAAACACTATGCAGCGCACCAAAACATGAGTTTAGGGTCCAATGTGGTGGATTGGGTGCGTTCGTTGCGAAAAATCCTGATGTGACTACGTGGCACGAACTTTTGCATTAGTTGCACCAGTTCACCCTGTTTTGTATCGAGTTTCATGGAGTTACGAAATGATCCCAAATGCATCCAAACACTATGCAACACACCAAAACATGAGTTTAGGGTCCAATGGAGTGGATTGGGTGCGTTCATTGCAACAAATCCCGACGTGACTTCGTGGCATGTACTTTTGCATTAATTGTACCAGTTCACACTATTTTGCACCGAGTTTCATTCAGTTACGAAACAATCCCAAATGCACCAAAACACTATGCAACGCACCAAAACATGAGTTTAGGGTCCAATGTGGTGGATTAGGTGCGTTCGTTTCAAAAAATCCCGACGTGACTTCGTGGCATGAACTTTTGCATTAATTGCACCAGTTCACAAAATTTTGCACCGAGTTTCATGCAGTTACGAAATGATCCCAAATGCACCCAAACACTATACAACACACCAAAACATGAGTTTAGGGTTTTATGGTGTGGATTGGGTGCGTTTGTTGCGAAAAATCCGGACGTGACTTCGTGGCACGAACTTTTGCATTAATTGCACAGGTTCACACCGTTCTGCATGGAGTTTCATACAGTTACGAAACCATAACAAATGCACCCAAACACTATGCAACGCACCAAAATTTGAGTTTAGGGTCCAATGGGGTGGATTGGGAGTGTTCGTGGAGAAAAATCCCGACGTGACTTCGTGGCACGTGCTTTCGCATTAATTGCACGAGTTCACACTGTTTTGCACCGAGTTTCATGAAGTTATGAAACGATTCCAATTGCAACTAAACACTATGCAACGCACCAAAACATGAGTTTAGGGTCCAATGTGGTGGATTGGGTGCGTTCGTTGCGAAAAATCCCGACATGACTTCGTGGCACGTACTTTGCATTAATTGCTCCAGTTCACACTGTTTTGCGCCGAGTTTCATGCAGTTATGAAACGATCCCAAATGCTCCCAAACACTATGCAGCGCACCAAAACATGAGTTTGGGGTCCAATGTGGTGGATTGGGTGCGTTCGTTGCGAAAAATCCTGACGTGACTTCGTGGCACGAACTTTTGCATTAATTGCACCAGTTCACCCTATTTTGCATCGAGTTTCATGGAGTTACGAAACGATCCCAAATGCATCCAAACACTATGCAACGCACCAAAACATGAGTTTAGGGTCGAATGGGGCGGATTGGGTGCGTTAGTTGCGAAAAATCCTGGCATGACTTCATGGCACGAGCTTTCGCATTAATTGCACCAGTTCACCCTATTTTGCATCGAGTTTCATGGAGTTACGAGATGATCCCAAATGCACCCAAACACAATACAACACACCAAAACATGAGTTTAGGGTCCAATGGTGCAGATTGGGTTCATTCGTTGCGAAAAATCCGGACGTGACTTCGTGGCGAGAACATTTGCATTAATTGCACCAGTTCACACCGTTTTGCACCGAGTTTCATGCAGTTACGAAACCATAACAAATGCACCCAAACACTATGCAACGCACCAAAACTTGAGTTTAGGGTCCTATGGGGTGGATTGGGTGCGTTCATGGAGAAAAATCCCGGCATGACTTCATGGCACGAGCTTTCGCATTAATTGCACTAGTTCACCCTATTTTGCATCGAGTTTCATGCGGTTACGAAACAATCCCAAATGCACCCAAACACTTTGCACCACACCAAAACTTTAGTTTAGGGTCCAATGGAGTGGATTGGGTGCGTTCATTGCAAAAAATCAGGATGTGACTTCGTGGCACGTGCTTTTGCATTAATTGCACTAGTTCACACTGTTTTGCATTGCGTTTCATGCAGTTACGAAACGATTACAAATGCTCCCAAACACTATGCAACGCACCAAAACATGAGTTCAGGGTCCAATGGGATGGATTGGGTGCGTTCGTTGTGAAAAATCCCGACGTGACTTCGTGGCACGAACTTTTGCATTAATTGCACCAGTTCACCCTATTTTGCATCGAGTTTCATGGAGTTACGAAACAATCCCAAATGCACCCAAACACTATGCAACACACCAAAACATGAGTTTAGGGTCCAATGGAGTGGATTGGGTGCGTTCATTGCAAAAAATCAGGATGTGACTTCGTGGCACGTGCTTTTGCATTAATTGCACTAGTTCACACTGTTTTGCATTGCGTTTCATGCAGTTACGAAACGATTACAAATGCTCCCAAACACTATGCAATGCACCAAAACATGAGTTTAGGGTCCAATGTGGCGGATTGGGTGCGTTTGTTGCGAAAAATCCCGACATGACTTCGTGGCACGTACTTTTGCATTAATTCCACCAGTTCACACTGTTTCGCACCGAGTTGAATGCAGTTACGAAACGATCCCAAATGCACCCAAACACTATGCAATGCACCAAAACATGAATTCGGGGTCCAATGTGGTTGATTGGGTGCATTCGTTGCAAAAAATCCCGGCGTGACTTCGTGGCACGTACTTTTGTATTAATTGTACCAGTTCACACTATTTTGCACCGAGTTTCATGCAGTTACGAAACAATCCCAAATGCACCCAAACACTATGCAACGCACCAAAACATGAGGTTAGGGTCCAATATTGTGGATTGGGTGCGTTCGTTGCGAAAAATCCCGACATGACTTCGTGGCACGTACTTTTGTATTAATTGCACCAGTTCACCCCGTTTTGTACCGAGTTTCATGCAGTTATGAAACGATCCCAAATGCACCGAAACACTATGCAACGCACCAAAACATGAGTTTAGGGTTCAATGGGGTGGATTGGGTGTGTTCATAGAGAAAAATCCCGTCGTGACTTCGTGGCACGAGCTTTCGCATTAATTGCACGGATTCACCCTTTTTTGCATCGAGTTTCATGCGTTTACGAAACGATCCCGAATGCACCCAAACACTATGCAATGCACCAAAACAAGAGTTTAGGGTCCAATGGAGTGGATTGGGTGCGTTCGTTGCAAAAAATGCCGACGTGACTTCGTGGCACGTACTTTTGTATTAATTGCACCAGTTCACACTATTTTGCACCGAGTTTCATGCAGTTACGAAACGATCCCAAATGCACCAAAACACTATGCAACGCACCAAAACATGAGTTTAGGGTCCAATGTGGTGGGTTGGGTGCGTTCGTTTCGAAAAATCCCGACGTGACTTCGTGGCACGGACTTTTGCATTAATTGCACCAGTTCACAAAATTTTGAACCAAGTTTCATGCAGTTACGAAATGATAACAGATGAACCCAAACACTATGAAACTTACCAAAACATGAGTTTAGGGTCCAATGGGATGGATTGGGTACGTTTATTGTGAAAAATCCCGACGTGACTTCGTGGCATGAACTTTTGCATTTATTGCACCAGTTCACCCTATTTTGCATCGAGTTTCATGGAGTTACGAAATGATCCCAAATGCACCCAAACACTATACAACACACCAAAACATGAGTTTAGGGTTTTATGGTGTGGATTGGGTGCATTTGTTGCGAAAAATCCAGACGTGACTTCGTGGCACGAACTTTTGCATTAATTGCACCAGTTCACACTGTTTTGCACGGAGTTTCATGCAGTTACGAAACCATAACAAATGCACCCAAAAACTATGCAACACACCAAAACATGAGTTTAGGGTCCAAAGGAGTGGATTGGGAGTGTTCATTGCAAAAAATCCCGACGTGACTTCGTGGCACGTACTTTTGCATTAATTGCACGAGTTCACACTGTTTTGCACCGAGTTTCAAGAAGTTACGAAACGATCCCAATTGCAACCAAACACTATGCAACACACCAAAACATGAGTTTAGGGTCCAATGTGGTGGATTGGGTGCGTTCATTGTGAAAAATCCCGACATGACTTCGTGGCACGTACTTTGCATTAATTGCTCCAGTTCACACTGTTTTGCGCTGAGTTTCATGCAGTTACGAAACGATCCCAAATGCTCCCAAACAATATGCAGCGCACCAAAACAGGAGTTAAGGGTCCAATGTGGTAGATTGGGTGCGTTCGTTGCGAAAAATCCTGACGTGACTTCGTGGCACGAACTTTTGCATTAATTGCACCATTTCACCTTGTTTTGCATCGAGTTTCATGGAGTTACGAAATAATCCCAAATGCATCCAAACACTATGCAATGCACCAAAACATGAGTTTAGGGTCCAATGGAGTGGATTGGGTGCGTTCATTGCAACAAATCCCGACGTGACTTCATGGCACGTACTTTTGCATTAATTGCACCAGTTCACACTGTTTTGCATCGAGTTTCATGCAGTTATGAAACGATCCCAAATGCACCCAAACACTATGCGATGCACCAAAACATGAGTTTAGGGTCGAATGGGGCGGATTGGGTGCGTTCGTTGCGAAAAATCCTTTTATGACTTCATGGCACGAGCTTTCGCATTAATTGCATCAGTTCACCCTATTTTGCATCGAGTTTCATGGAGTTACGAAATGATCCCAAATGCACCCAAACACAATACAACACACCAAAACATGAGTTTAGGGTCCAATGGTGCAGATTGGGTTCATTCGTTTCGAAAAATTCGGACGTGACTTCGTGGCGAGAACATTTGCATTAATTGCACTAGTTCACACCGTTTTGCACCGAGTTTCATGCAGTTACGAAACCATAACAAATGCACCCAAACACTATGCAACGCACCAAAACTTGAGTTTAGGGTCCAATGGGGTGGATTGGGTGCGTTCGTGGAGAAAAATCCCGGCATGACTTCATGGCACGAGCTTTCGCATTAATTGCACTAGTTCACCCTATTTTGCATTGAGTTTCATGCGGTTACGAAACGATCCCAAATGCACCCAAACACTATGCAACACACCAAAACATGAGTTTAGGGTCCAATGGAGTGGATTGGGTGCGTTCATTGCAAAAAAATCAGGATGTGACTTCATGGCACGTGCTTTTGCATTAATTGCACTAGTTCACACTGTTTTGCATCGCGTTTCATGCAGTTACAAAACGATTACAAATGCTCCCAAACACTGTGTAACGCACCAAAACATGAGTTTAGGGTCCAATGTGGTGGATTGGGTGCGTTCGTTGCGAAAAATCCCGACATGACTTCGTGGCACGTACTTTTGCATTAATTGCACCAGTTCACACTGTTTTGCACCGAGTTTCATGCAGTTACGAAACGATCCCAAATGCACCCAAACACTATGCAACGCACCAAAACATGAATTCGGGGTCCAATGGGGTTAATTGGGTGCGTTCGTTGCAAAAAATCCCGGAGTGACTTCGTGGCACGTACTTTTGTATTAATTGCACCAGTTCACACTATTTTGCATCGAGTTTCATGCAGTTACGAAACAATCCCAAATGCACCCAAACACTATGCAACGCACCAAAACATGAGTTTAGGGTCCAATGTGGTGGATTGGGTGCGTTCGTTGCGAAAAATCCCGACGTGACATCGTGGCACGAACTTTTGTATTAATTGCACTAGTTCACACCGTTTTGCACCGAGTTTCATGCAGTTATGAAACAATCTCAAATGCACCCAAACACTATGCAACGCACCAAAACATGAGTTTATGGTCCAATGGGGTGGATTGGTTGCGTTCGTAGAGAAAAATCTCAGCGTGACTTCGTGGCACGAGCTTTCGCATTAATTGCACTAGTTAACCCTGTTTTACATCGAGTTTCATGCAGTTACGAAACGATTCCAAATGCACCCAAACAATATGCAACGCACCAAAACATGAGTTTAGGGTCCAATGGGGTTGATTGGGTGCGTTCGTTGCAAAAAATCCCGACGTGACTTCGTGGCATGAACTTTTGCATTAATTGAACCAATCACTCCTTTTTGCACCAAGTTTCATGCAGTTACGAAAATGATAACAGATGAACCCAAACACTATGAAACTTACCAAAACACGAGTTTAGGGTCCAATGCATGCGTTCGTTGCAAAAAAATCCCGACGTGACTTCTTGGCACGAACTTTTGTATTAATTGCACCAGTTCACCCTATTTTGCATCGAGTTTCATGGAGTTACGAAATGATCCCAAATGCACCCAAACACTATACAACACACCAAAACATGAATTTAGGGTCCAATGGTGCGGATTGGGTGTGTTCGTTGCGAAAAATCCGGATGTGACTTCGTGGCACGAACTTTTGCATTAATTGCACCAGTTCACACCGTTTTGCACCGAGTTTCATGCAGTTACGAAACGATCCCAAATGCACCCAAACACTATGCAACGCACCAAAACTTGAGTTTAGGGTCCAATGGGGTGGAGTGGGTGCGTTCGTGGAGAAAAATCCCGGCATTACTTCATGGCACGAGCTTTCGCATTAATTGCACTTGTTCACCCTATTTTGCATCGAGTTTCATGCGGTTACGAAACAATCCCAAATGCATCCAAACACTATGCAACACACCAAAACATGAGTTTAGGGTCCAATGGAGTGGATTGGGTGCGTTCATTTCAAAAAATCCCGACGTGACTTCGTGGCACGTACTTTTGCATTAATTGCACCAGTTCATACTATTTTGCATCGAGTTTCATGCAGTTATGAAACGATCCAAATGCACCCAAACACTATGCAATGCACCAAAACATGAATTTAGTGTCCAATGTGGTGGATTGGGTGTGTTCGTAATGAAAAATCCCGTCGTGACTTCGTGGCACGAGCTTTCGCATTAATTGCACGGATTCACCCTGTTTTGCATCAAGTTTCATGCGGTTACGAAACGATCCCAAATGCACCCAAACACTATGCAATGCACCAAAACAAGAGTTTAGGGTCCAATGGAGTGGATTGGGTGCGTTCATTGCAAAAAATCCCGACGTGACTTCGTGGCACGTACTTTTATATTAATTGCACCAGTTCACACTGTTTTGCACCTGTGGCGGAACCACCCAAAACTACTGGGCCCGGGTGCACTGATCTTTGTTGCTAAGCAACTCTGACCCAAATTGGCACTCACCGGTAGTTCCTCGAGTGAAGCCTCGATAAAAGCCACGCTATTCCAGGATCAGCAGACAACACTCACACGAAGGTGAGCCCAGAGATTACAACACAGAATATTTCCTACATCTCAGAGTGATTGCAGCAGAAAGGAAATTTATTACAAACCATGTTCAGAGTAGCAAAGTACTACGGGGTTCCAACTACTCAATTATTCAAGTCTCATGTTCAGCGGAAGCAGTAAAAGTTAACTAGCGAGATATAGTGACGCATCGATAAACCCCGTACGAATGCGTCACTCAGCGGGAGGGCGATTAGCACCAGCTGAAGGGCCATCCCACTCAACAGACCAACCCGGAGGCAGAGTACACGGCCAAGTAAGACTTGCAAACAGATCCTCAAAGTTAGTACCTGAAAAACAGTGCCACAAGGAAGGCTGAGTATACTAATACTCAGCAAGACTGACCCGTCACCGGATATAACATAGGCCGATAACTAGACATGCAAGGCTTTTTGGTTGGTGGGGTTTGTTTTGCCAAAAAATGCCACTAAGTGTTGATCCTTACTTTCAGGTTTTACTTAGCCGGATTCTAGTGGGATTAACCATTCTAAATTTGCAACTAACTCTACACAAACATGGTAGAGCAATCATTTAATCAACCAGCAGTATTATCATCATCATGTTCCACTTGTTACTCTATGTGACCGAAATCATTAAGCAATCTCATACCGTGAGAGGCGGACGATTCCGAATCGAATTTCAACCTGGCCAGGGGAACCTAGACCACACGTATGGGAACCAAGTCACCCACACAACATTTCCCCTTTCTTTCCAGTCCGTGGATCCGGCACACCCTCCCCGACTACAGAGTCCGACCACTCTGTACCCGTACGTCGCGACATAAAAATAAACCCTACTTCTACCAGGAGGGTGCGAGATCGTTCCACTCGCCGGTCCAATCAGGTACTTCAGCTTCCCGATTACCATATTTCTCGGTATGTGGCTAGTACTTTCAAACGCTTAATGAAATGAGCCACACACTGCGACCTTAGCCATTTTTGACTACACCAGCGGGCTATCACCACTACACAACCCCGCCCGTTGTCCTTACATTTCACCAGGAATTAAAGTCAGTACAATTCCTATTTGCTCGCGAGAGGCAGGGAACCACTCGACTTCTACCGTACCTATTTAGCATGGCAACTAGTTGATAAAAGATCCGGTATCAAACATAGGTTCCTAGGGATCATGCATCTAAGGTTTTCGATCAACGCCTAGAAAACTTAAATGCAGAAAACAAAGTATTACAATACATTAATAAATAGATAGCTGAATGGTAATTCGGAAAAATAGTGGGATTATGCTCCGGGGCATGCCTTCTTGGGCACTGTCAGGCAGAAAAGCTTCTGGGGCATACTCCAGAAAAATTTTCAAGATTTAAGTCACTATGGTAAATTAGTTATTCAGTTAACTTAGCATGAGTTTGCATAAATTTCTCAAGGTGCATTTAACCAGTATTGCATCTGAACTTTTTATTACAGGTAGAACATACTCTAAACAAGATCATGCCCAAAAATAACGATCAGAAACATTGTAGATTACTCAGAACAAAAAAAAAAGTAAATCTAGCCCTAAGATGATAAGCATGATTATTCACCAAAGCAAAACTCAGCAATTGCAGCTCAAAATTTTTAGAAAGATATACAGAGCTAAAAGGAGACTTCAGAAATAAATATAGATTTTTCTGAGCCTAAGAACTATATATGAAGAATTAAGTTGATTAAACAAGCATAAATCATGGTATATAGCAAATGAACTCTAATAAATCTGAAATTTAGTTATTAACAGTGTTTTAGTCTTACATGCACGCAGTAAAAATTTCAGAGTAAGTTCATGTGCATATTTTCCAGAATTAAATCAAGAAATCTAACAACAGATTAGAGAATCTTGATTGTTCCAATATGATACTGCTTTGGTTGGGTGCCATATTTTTAATATGATCTTTAAATTCCATTAGTGATAACATATCCAAAAATCAAGGTCATTTGATGGGCAGAACTTCATGAACATGCATAAGGTGGTTTTCTTATTCTTTTCCCTAGATTAAATTCGGTTGAGTTTCTGCAAATGTGAATGTTACAAAATTTGTAGATCTTGTTACAAGGAATCCAGATCAGTTGAGTTTGCATTTTTCTGATTTTTCTGTGATTTGTTTCGCATTTTAGCAGTTCACTGGTATACACTGAAAAACTTGCAGAAACACCCTTGAACGAAGAAAAGTATTTACAACCGGGTCCTTCACCGGCCTTCTCCGCCGTGACATCTTGCCGGTGGTGTTCTGCGGTGCAGGGCTTACCGGGGCTGCCACGGGGAGGCGCGTGGGAGAGAAAGGATCGAGGAACACCTACCCTGGTCGACGTTCGAGCGTCTGGTGTACGGGTTCGAGCTCGTCGGCGTCAATGGCGGGGTGGTTGTTCGGTTCGCCGGCGCTGGAGGTGAAGGAGGGCTCGGGGTAGGGGAACAAGGTGCGCACGAGAACCGCGTGAGCTCGTGGATGCTTCTGGGGTAGCTGTCGTGCTCGGTCTCCTTCGGAGGTGGCCGGTCCGCGGTGAGCCTGAGCTCGCCGGCGGCGGCGCCAAAGGGGAATGGCGTCGGGAGGAGGTTAGGGTTCGATTCCGCGCGCGTGGAGCGTGACTAAGAGGTGGCTAAGCGATTGCGGTGGTCGGAGAGGGCAATGTGGGGCTGGGCTAGCCGGTCCGCGCGAGCTGGATCTCGGCGGCCATGGCGGAGCGGCGGGAGGAAGAAGAAGGAGGAGAAGGGGTGCGACGGTGGAGCTCTGGGGGTCTTTATAGGCCAAGGAGCTCCTGGGCGAGGGATGTAGCGACTGGGGGAGGTCGATTTGGGTCGGGGGCGCACGACGGCGAGCGGGCGGAGCTGCAACGGCGCGGCGCAGGGCGGGGGGGTGTCGTGGCGGCTCGGGGAGCGGCCTGGGACGCGTGTGCGCGTGAGGAGGTGCCAAGGGGCGGGCCAGGTGGCGCTGGGGGACTTCCTGGGTCCGTTTGGCCGCGGGCGCGCGGTGGACGAAGTCCACCGGCAGCGTACGGCGGGCGGCGGGCGAAACAGAGCCAGCCGGGAGAGAGAGAAGGAGATGGGGGCTCTTTTGCGATTTCTGAAAAATTCCAGGGACCCCTCGGTAAACTAAAATTATCTCCTACTTAGAGGGCTCAAATGAAAAAGTGTTGAATACCACTTTTGCATAACTTTTCAAGATCTACAACTTTCGTGTTATGCAAATTTTCATTTGAAACTCACATTTTGAACTATTGGTACATTTGCATATTTGCACAAAAGGGCTTTAGTTTTATTCAGTTTTTGACTTGATTTTGGCTGAAGTTCAATTGAGCACATGTCAATTGAAACACCTCTCATGAGCCAACAAAAATTTTGTGCACATTTTTCAATTAAATTTTGAGTAGCCTTTCACTCCTTTTTCTTTTTCCTTTAATTTCTTTTGTATGATTTGTCTTTTATTTGATCCTTTCTCTTTGAATTAATTTCTCAAATTTTTCTTTTAACTTTAACTAAGGTACATTGATTGTATTTAAATATGCTAACACCTGAGGTGTTACAACCTACCCCCCTTAAAAAGAATCTCGTCCCGAGATTGGATGATTGAATTGAGGTGGGGAAAATGATATACCTGAGGTAGAGCTAAGGAAACCCGGATAGTGTCGATTAAGATAATCCTCCGTCTCCCAGGTGGCTTCTTCTTCAGTGTGATGAGACCACTAAATTTTATAAATTTTTACCACATTTCGACGAGTACCTCTCTCTTTTTGATCCAGAATTCTGAGTGGATATTCGGTACATGAGAGATCGGGCTCCACTAAAATTTCCTGTTGATCAATGATTTCCGTAGGAACTCGAACACATTTCTTGAGTTGGGATATGTGGAAAACATTATGGATGGTGGCGAGCCGTGAAGGAAGTCGCAAACGATAAGCCACAGGTCCACATTCTTCAATGATTTCATATGGCCCGACATAGCGAGGTGCGAGCTTACCCCTGACTCCGAAACGTTGAACGCCTCGAGTTGGGGACACTCGTAAATAGACGTGGTTACCAACCATGAACTTCAAAGGATCCCTTCTTTTATCGAAATAACTCTTTTGCCGAGACTGGGCTGCTCGGAGATTAGCTTGTACTATTTTTACTTTCTCCTCAGCCTCGACCACTAATTCGGGTCCAAATATTTGACATTCCCCAGTCTGAGACCAACTCAAAGGGGTTCGACACCGCCGACCATACAAGACCTCAAATGGTGCCATCTTCAGACTGGCCTGATAGCTGTTGTTATAAGAAAACTCCGCCAAGGATAAACACTTGTCCCAGTTCTTATCATAGTGGATGACACATGCTCGAAGCATATCCTCAAGAATTTGATTCACCCTTTCGGTCTGTCCGTCAGTCTGTGGATGGTAAGCTGAGCTTCGAATTAATTTGGTTCTGAGAGCCTCGTGGAGTTGCTCCCAAAACCTTGCCACAAACTGAGGACCACGATCCGATATAATGGTTTTGGGTATACCGTGTAGGCAGACAATCCGATCAATATAGATTTCAGCATATTTCTTGGCTCGATATTCAGTATGCACTGGAATAAAATGAGCAGTCTTTGTGAGCCTATCAACAATGACCCAAATGGAATCATGGTGCTGAGAAGTATTTGGTAAGCCCACGATGAAATCCATGCTGATATCTTCCCATTTCCAAGACGGAATTGGTAGCGGTTGGAGAGTTCCAGCAACCTTCAAGTGACTAGCTTTCACTCTCTGACAGGTGTCACACTCTGCGACATATTTAGCAATCTCTCTCTTCATGCGGGTCCACCAAAAATTTTGTTTTAGATCTTGGTACATCTTGGTGCTACCCGGATGAATAGAGAATTTAGAGAGATGTGCTTCGTCCAGTATTTGTTTCCGCAGCTCATGATTCTTTGGAACGACTAGGCGATCCTCGAACCACAAAATTCCTTTATGGTCCACTCGAAAACACTTGTATTTATTTTCACCTTCTACTACTTGCTGCTTGATGATACCAACACTTTTGTCGTGTAATTGTGCCATGGTGACCTTGTCATAGAGTGTCGGTTCCACCGAAATATGATTCAAAGAGCCCTGAGGAATGATTTCTAATTTCAGCTTTTGCATATCAGCACACAATGTGTCATTATACGACTCTACTGAAAGGCAATTGCAGTGAACCTTGCGACTGAGCGCATCGGCTACAACATTAGCCTTGCCCGGATGATAATGAACTTCCAGGTCGTAATCTTTGATTAATTCCAGCCATCTTCGTTGCCTCATATTCAGCTCACTTTGAGTGAAAATGTATTTGAGACTCTTATGGTCGGTGTAGATATTGCAATGAGTGCCCATAAGATAATGTCTCCAAAGCTTGAGAGCATGAATAACTGCGGCTAGCTCAAGATCATGAGTGGGATAATTTAGCTCGTGTGGCCGAAGAGCGTGGGAAGCATATGCTATAACCCGATTGTCTTGCATTAGAACACAACCAAGACCAGTACCTGAAGCATCACAATAAACGTCGTAGGGTTTATTGTTGTCAGGTTGAGCCAAGACTGGTGCAATGGTTAGATGTGCTCTCAACGTATGGAATGCAGCATCGCACTTTGCATTCCATTTAAATTTGACATCCTTCCTTAGTAGTTCTGTCATGGGCTTAGCAATTCGGGAGAAATCCGGAATAAATCTGCGGTAATACCCCGCCAAGCCGAGAAAACTGCGGATCTGATGAACTGAAGTAGGAGGCTTCCAGTCCATCACTTCCTGTACTTTGCCGAGATCAACTGAGATGCCTTCACTAGATATAGTGTGACCCAGAAATTTGACTGTGTCCAGCCAGAATTCACACTTGGAGAATTTTGCGTATAACTTATGATCTCTGAGACGTTGAAGAACAATGCGCAGATGTTGCTCATGTTCCGCCTCGTTCTTGGAATAGATCAGAATGTCGTTGATAAAAACCACGACAAACTTGTCAAGTTCCGGCATGAATACCGAGTTCATGAGATACATAAAATAAGCCGGAGCATTGGTGAGACCGAAAGACATAACCAAATATTCATAGAGACCATATCGGGTTGAGAAGGCGGTCTTGGGGATATCACAAGGCCGGATTTTAATTTGATGATAACCCGAACGAAGATCAATCTTGGAGAAGATCTTTGCTCCCGCCAACTGATCAAACAGTACATCAATGCGGGGAAGTGGATATTTATTTTTGATGGTCACCGCATTGAGAGGCCGGTAGTCAACACACAACCTCAGACTGTCATCCTTCTTCTTTACGAACAATGCTGGACAACCCCAAGGTGAAGCACTTGGGCGAATATAACCCTTGTCCAGAAGTTCTTGCAGTTGGATCTTTAATTCAGCTAATTCTTTAGGCGGCATTCGGTACGGCCTTTTTGAAATGGGGGCTGTACCAGGCTGAAGTTCAATGACAAATTCGATATCCCGGTCTGGCGGCATACCAGGTAAATCATCCGGAAACACATCTGCATATTCACGGACTACCGGAATATCTTCGAGATGAATATCTTTCATGGCATAGGCACAAGAGTTGTTGCATTGGTGATGAGGTAAATATAGAACCGAATGACCATGAGTTGGAGAATTTATTTCAACAACTCGGGAAGAGATATCTAACATTACCCCATGTCTTTTCATCCAATCCATTCCCAGGATAATGTCCATACCTTCTAGTGGCAACAATATTAAAGTGGTAGGGACGGTTTTACTACCCAAACTTAGTGGCGCATTATTAACGATTTGGTTTGATGCAACTTTGCCACCCGGAGTAGATATCATGAATGACCCTTTTGTGTGGCAAAAATCTAACCCAACCCTTGCTCCGAATTTAGAACTAATGAAGCTATGAGATGCACCAGAGTCGAATAAAATAACTGCGGGGTGATGGTTTATGGAGAATGTACCCGACATAATTGGTGCTCCTTCTGGAAGGTCAGCAAGGTTGGTGAAGTTAAGTCAGCCTTGCCTGACTTGAATGGTTTGCCTCTTGCCCTTGTTCTGATCATTTCTGCGAGAAGCCTGCCCTTGAGTTTGTCCCGCCTGGGGGCACATCTTGGCAAAGTGATCCGGACTCCCGCATCTGAAACAGCGGTTATTGTTATCGGGGCGAGCGGCTGGCTGAGCATTCGGCCTAGGGCCGTTCTGCTGCTGCTGAGGTGCAATTCGAGCTTGCTGAGGAAACCCGAATCGAGTCTGTTGCTGCTGTTGAGGAGGCCGAATAATCCAACGCCCTGGCTGAGGGGCCTTCTGAGAGGGTGCGGGTGGGTTATTCTGCACAATACGATACCTCGGTGCAGAGGCACTCGAGGGTCCAGCAGGTGTCTTGCGCTTCTTTTCAGCGCGGTGTGCAGAAATCAGATCCTCCTGAGATATAGCCATATTCACCAATTCATTGAATGAGTCTGCTCGGACAAGATTTAGCCTCTCCTGTAACTTGGTACTAAGGCCTCGACGGAAGCGTTCACGCTTCTTAGCGTCGGTGTCCGCGTGATGTCCAGCATATTGACACAATTGATGGAATACTTGGGCATACTGCACCACAGTACGAGTGCCCTGAGTCAAGGCCAAGAACTCGTTGAGCTTACGGTCAAGAAGTCCAGCTGGAATATGATGATCTCGAAAAGCCAATTTGAACTCATTCCAGTTCACCACATGATCAGCTGGTAGCATCCCGTGGTAATGATCCCACCACATACGAGCTGATCCGCGAAGCTGCTGCGCGGCATAGCGAGTCTTGTTCGCTTCGGAACAAGGAGTAGTCAATAGAGAAAACTTGGACTCGATCGTGCGAATCCAAGCGTCCGCGTCCAGAGGCTCATCCGCTTTATTGAACAGCGGAGGCTGAGTGCTGAGGAAATCTTGGTAGCTCACCTCTTGTGCGTGATGAGCATAATGCCCACCCCGCGGTTGTTGCTGAGCTTGAACCAGCTGCCGCAAAATTTCCGTCTGGGCGGCAAGAACCTCAGCGATACCCACTGGTGGAGGAGGTGGAGGTGGATCGCCATTCCCCCCGGCTCCAAAACCACTAGGGGTGCCTCGAGTTGATCCAACCATCTGAAATGTGAGTATTTTTACATTAGTTTCAACATTATCATCATTTTAAACAGAAGGTACAACTCCAAATGACATGGAAGTAATGGGGATTGCTTAAATCATGTGGTGCAGCAGAACCAGTGATACGAAAACGATCATAACTAGAGTTCTGTACAGGATATAAACTCGAAATTTTTACAAGAGATAGACAATTTCATGTGCTACAACTTTGGTAGTCATCACAAGGTCAGATTTCCAGAGTAGGTTAGTCGAAAAATTCATTTACTCCTCCTCTGGTTTTTCTGTTTCACAGAAAACAGAGCTTCTGTAATTTACGATTATCTCCTGCGATACTAATCCGTTTGGGCTGAAATTTTGCGAGCATGTTCCCGATGAAATTTGGAACAACTTTGGTATTCAACTCAGGAGCTAAATCCGAAAGGAAAAGAGGGTAAAAATTCGAACTTGCTGCTGCTTTCAGCTTTTCACAGATCACTAATAATTTACACTAGTAGCATTAGGGATTCATTACATCCATCATTCTCTCATTTCTACTTGGTCACTCCTAACATCAGTACTAAGGGGGTTACTCAACTCTAAGTTAGCCTAGTAGCCATGATCCAAAAGTAGGCTACACTAAGAGGAGTCTACAAAAGCTAAGAAACAGCGCCTCGGTCTACATGTTGACCGATGCCTCGCTCGCCGCGGGAGTGTGAACCTCAACCGGTGCGGGCTGCGGCGCCTGGTCCTCGGAGTCCATCTCTGAAACGCCCTCGATCTCCTGGGGCTCGTCCTCCTCGTCCACCTGCATCTCGTCGGGAGGTGCGTGAAGGGCATCCTGCGCGTGCTGTATCGCGTGGAGCTGCCCCTAGGCCTCGTCCATCTCAAGCTGTAGGTCGTGAAACTGGTCCTCCAGGAAGTTGATCATAGCATCACGATCCGACACAGTGTCCTAAAGCTCGTGAACCTGGCCGTGGAGCTGGGCGATAAGAGTAGCCCTGCTCTCGAGCTCGGTACTAGCCTCCTAAAGCTGCCCATCTCTCAGCTGGACCGCCAGGTGCAGGGCCTGAGCGTGGTCTATCAACTCAGCGACGGCGTAACTCTGGTAAGTGTGAAGTCTGTAGAGACCGTCCAAGCACCTCGCTGTCGTCCGAAGTGCCCCGACCGGGTCAAGGGTAGCGACCACGTCCACGTGTGCCATCCGGTCGAGCCAAAGCGGGTCTGCCGGGTCAGGTGCAGGGAACAACCCGAACGCGGTCAGAACCACCTCCAGAGGGCGCAAAGAGCAAAAGGTGGTCATCGCCCTCATGGCGGTAAGCTCCCAAGTGTCCAGCAGGTAGTGACCGACCATCTGAGTCACGATCGGCTCCCACCCATTGAGCGGGTGCTGCGGGATCACCATCGTCACACTACAGCGATGAACTCCGTCCTCCACAAACTCGTGGCCATCGTAAACCGGTGGCTGGAGGTAAACAGGTTGCACTCAACAGCTCCCAGAGACGGCGGGGAAACCCGTCCCAGTGCAGGCAAGCGGAGTGCACGTGTCCCTGCGCGTCAACGACCAGCAGCTCTTCCATCTGTCCCAATAAAAGACCGATGGATCAGCTGATGGTAACAAGAACTACTAACTCTGGACAGTGAAAGAAATGGTCAAAACTGTAGATAACTTGCTTCAAAAATTCTCAAAAAATTACACAAGATCCCTCTGATATTAAGGAACGATTCATCTAGTCATCACTAAGCTCAATTCGGATTCCATGGGGGTGATATGCTCAGGTATTCAGAGTGATGTCAACCAGGAAAACTGAGTGTCCAGAGAGGGTGCATTTTGACCATAACTCTCAACCCAGACGTCAAAAATTTTTCAAATTTTTAGGGTAAGATCATCACTTAGTTGTCTATAACTTTCATGTTGAACGATTTTTCTTTTGAACAACTTATAAGGGTCGAAAAATTTCAGTTGTACAGACTGTTCAGAGTTAACAGTTTTACCCAGGGTTGATCTAAAAATACAAATAGCATGCTAGAGGGCTTCAAAAATTTTCAAATTTTTACAGCAGCTTGATAACTGAGGAAAAATCATTTAGTCTTACTATCCCAAGTCGATTTAAGTAACTTAACAGGAGGTAAAAATTCGTGGAAACCAGGTTACAGACTTTCTGGATACTCCTTAGGATAGTGTTTTAGCTGATTTGCTTGCGATTTCTCCAGAGATTTATTTGCTAACCTTTTTGAGAATGAATGCAGAACCTATACGTCCTCTCCAAGGAAAAGAATTGCCAAGTAACCTTGGTCTTACGCAATGACTTTGGTGGCATACCTATTACGTCTCTCACTATATAGCTACTCGATATAGCTAGATAGCCTATAATTCGATTTCGAGTTAGCGTACCTGCAGAAGATTGACAGTATATAAAATGAACCTTTCATGCCAGCACTCACGAAAGCGTTCCCATACATTACCGATCACTATAGAATTGGCATCCATACCATTACCGCCGTATGGACAACATTAGGCATACGTTATCGAAACAACGTATTGACTGAGTACCGTCTTTGATGGGGAATTGAGTTCCAATTTCGAACCATTACTCCCCATATATTCAACCCAAGTTGGTATATGGGCAGCAGCTCAAGTAGGCCACTGCTTGAGCTCCAGCGTTCGGCTCGCATCACCGACGGGAAGGTCAGACTCCCTCAGCTGACTGAGTAAGCATACCTTCGTGGCGATGATGTAGTTGTAGAATTTAAATTACAGAATTTAAATACTGAAAAGTAACGTGCTGGAAGTTAGCCATACAAAATAAGCCACCTGATAATACCCATAAGATTCCCTGGGGCTTTACGTCCTAGACTTGTCCTTGGAGATCCTAAACTCTTTCAAAAACTTTAGTAGTTTTGAAGTCAAGTTTTAAATTGTTGTTTTGAAAACCGAGGTTGCCATCTCTGGTAGGCTGTCTGCGAGCTCTGATGCCAGCTGTGGCGGAACCACCCAAAACTACTGGGCCCGGGTGCACTGATCTTTGTTGCTAAGCAACTCTGACCCAAATTGGCACTCACCGGTAGTTCCTCGAGTGAAGCCTCGATAAAAGCCACGCTATTCCAGGATCAGCAGACAACACTCACACGAAGGTGAGCCCAGATATTACAACACAGAATATTTCCTACATCTCAGAGTGATTGCAGCGGAAAGGAAATTTATTACAAACCATGTTCAGAGTAGCAAAGTACTACGGGGTTCCAACTACTCAATTATTCAAGTCTCATGTTCAGCGGAAGCAGTAAAAGATAACTAGCGAGATATAGTGACGCATCGATAAAGCCCGTACGAATGCGTCACTCAGCGGGAGGGCGATTAGCACCAGCTGAAGGGCCATCCCACTCAACAGACCAACCCGGAGGCAGAGTACACGGCCAAGTAAGACTTGCAAACAGATCCTCAAAGTTAGTACCTGAAAAACAGTGCCACAAGCAAGGCTGAGTATACTAATACTCAGCAAGACTGACCCGTCACCGGATATAACATAGTCCGATAACTAGACATGCAAGGCTTTTTGGTTGGTGGGGTTTGTTTTGCCAAAAAATGCCACTAAGTGTTGATCCTTACTTTCAGGTTTTACTTAGCCGGATTCTAGTGGGATTAACCATTCTAAATTTGCAACTAACTCTACACAAACATGGTAGAGCAATCATTTAATCAACCAGCAGTATTATCATCATCATGTTCCACTTGTTACTCTATGTGACCGAAATCATTAAGCAATCTCATACCGTGAGAGGCGGACGATTCCGAATCGAATTTCAACCTGGCCAGGGAACCTAGACCACACGTATGGGAACCAAGTCACCCACACAACATTTCCCCTTTCTTTCCAGTCCGTGGATCCGGCACACCCTCCCCGACTACAGAGTCCGACCACTCTGTACCCGTACGTCGCGACATAAAAATAAACCCTACTTCTACCAGGAGGGTGCGAGATCGTTCCACTCGCCGGTCCAATCAGGTACTTCAGCTTCCCGATTACCATATTTCTCGGTATGTGGCTAGTACTTTCAAACGCTTAACGAAATGAGCCACACACTGCGACCTTAGCCATTTTTGACTACACCAGCGGGGTATCACCACTACACAACCCCGCCCGTTGTCCTTACATTTCACCAGGAATTAAAGTCAGTACAATTCCTATTTGCTCGCGAGAGGCAGGGAACCACTCGACTTCTACCGTACCTATTTAGCATGGCAACTAGTTGATAAAAGATCCGGTATCAAACATAGGTTCCTAGGGATCATGCATCTAAGGTTTTCGATCAACGCCTAGAAAACTTAAATGCAGAAAACAAAGTATTACAATACATTAATAAATAGATAGCTGAATGGTAATTCGGAAAAATAGTGGGATTATGCTCCGGGGCATGCCTTCTTGGGCACTGTCAGGCAGAAAAGCTTCTGGGGCTTGGCCCAGGTCTTGAGACAAGTTAGTACAGTTCAAGGAGACCTCCTGATCCACACGAGAGTCCGCGGGCACCAACTCGTAGTCACCGTCCGCGAGATTAACCGTTTCTATATGCAATGCAAGATTATGAGTTATTCATGGATAATAATTTCTTTCCTTCACGATAAAGTTATAGTCCAACGAAAGTTAATTTAGTGACGATTTCACATTTCATTGCATGGGCAATCATTTATAGAGTAGTAAACATAACTATGTTCATTCATGAATGAGTGGGGGTTTTAGTTTTCATTTTTCAATTTCAACACATAGCATGCTTCCCTTATTTCTTATCAACACAACTACTAAAGAGCTAGTGATGAATCACTAAAGTAACACAGATCCAAACTTGAACCTTCATGGCATAAATTCAGCATCTACCATAGAGCAAAAACTATAACTATTCATGCAAATGAATTACTCTAGTTACTTTATCTTTTTGTACAGAACGTTCAACATGTGTTCTGGTGCTACAAATTTTATGAGAGAAACTTCAACGCATATACTCAGCACTGAAATTTTTCCAGATTTTATTCACTTATATAACTGAGCTGATAAAAAGAACAAAAACAGCAAGCTTTTAACTAAGAGTAAATCTACAGAGAGTTTTACTAGAGATATGGCTCTCAAATTTTTACCAGAGACTAGTCATGAGTTAGACATACTCCAGAAAAAATTTCAAGATTTAAGTCACTATGGAAAATTAGTTATTCAGTTAACTTAGCATGAGTTTGCATAAATTTCTCAAGGTGCATTTAACCAGTATTGCATCTGAACTTTTTATTACAGGTAGAACATACTCTAAACAAGATCATGCCCAAAAATAACGATCAGAAACATTGTAGATTACTCAGAACAAAAAAAAAGTAAATCTAGCCCTAAGATGATAAGCATGATTATTCAACAAAGCAAAACTCAGCAATTGCAGCTCAAAATTTTTAGAGAGATACACAGAGCTAAAAGGAGACTTCAGAAATAAATATAGATTTTTCTGAGCCTAAGAACTATATATGAAGAATTAAGTTGATTAAAAAAGCATAAATCATGGTATATAGCACATGAACTCTAATAAATCTGAAATTTAGGTATTAACAGTGTTTTAGTTTTACATGTACGCAGTAAAAATTTCAGAGCAAGTTCATGTGCATATTTTCCAGAATTAAATCGAGAAATCTAACAACAGATTAGAGAATCTTGATTGTTCTAATATGATACTGCTTTGGTTGCATGCCATATTTTTAATGTGATCTTTAAATTCCATTTGTGATAACATATCAAAAAATGAAGGTCATTTGATGGGCAGAACTTCATGAACATGCATAAGGTGGTTTTCTTATTCTTTTCCCTAGATTAAATTTGGTTGAGTTTCTGCAAATGTGAATGTCACAAAATTTGTAGATATTGTTACAAGGAATTCAGATCAGTTGAGTTTGCATTTTTCTGATTTTTCTGTGATTTTTTTCGCATTTTAGGAGTTCACTGGTATACACTGAAAAACTTGCAGAAACACCCTTGAACGAAGAAAAGTATTTACAACCAGGTCCTTCGCCGGCCTTCTCCGCCGTGACATCTTGCCGGTGGTGTTCTGCGGTGCAGGGCTTACCGGGACTGCCACGGGGAGGCGCGTGGGAGAGAAAGGATCGAGGAACACCTACCCTGGTCGACGTTCGAGCGTCTGGTGCACGGGTTCGAGCTCGTCGGCGTCAATGGCGGGGTGGTTGTTCGGTTCGCCGGCGTAGGAGGTGAAGGAGGGCTCGGGGTAGGGGAACAAGGTGCGCACGAGAACCGTGTGAGCTTGTGGATGCTTCTGGGGTAGCTGTCGTGCTCGGTCTCCTTCGGAGCTGGCCGGTCCGCGGTGAGCCTGAGCTCGCCGGCGGCGGCGCCAAAGGGGAACGGCGTCGGGAGGAGGTTTGGGTTCGATTCCGCGCGCGTGGAGCGTGACTAAGAGGTGGCTAAGCGATTGCGGTGGTCGGAGGGGGCAATGTGGGGCTGGGCTAGCCGGTCCGCGCGAGCTGGATCTCGGCGGCCATGGCGGAGCGGCGGGAGGAAGAAGAAGGAGGAGAAGGGGCGCGACGGTGGAGCTCTGGGGGTCTTTATAGGCCAAGGAGCTCCTGGGCGAGGGATGTAGCGACTGGGGGAGGTCGATTTGGGTCGGGGGCGCACGACGGCGAGCGGGCGGAACTGCAACGGCGCGGCGCAGGGCGGGGGGGTGTCGTGGCGGCTCGGGGAGCGGCCTGGGACGCGTGTGCGCGTGAGGAGGTGCCAAGGGGCGGGCCAGGTGGCGCTGGGGGACTTCCTGGGTCCGTTTGGCCGCGGGCGCGCGGTGGACGAAGTCCACCGGCGGCGTACGGTGGGCGGCGGGCGAAACAGAGCCAGCCGGGAGAGAGAGAGAAGGAGATGGGGGCTCTTTTGCGATTTCTGAAAAATTCCAGGGACCCCTCGGTAAACTAAAATTATCTCCTACTTAGAGGGCTCAAATGAAAAAGTGTTGAATACCACTTTTGCATAACTTTTCAAGATCTACAAGTTTCATGTTATGCAAATTTTCATTTGAAACTCACATTTTGATCTATTGGTACATTTGCATATTTGCACAAAAGGGCTTTAGTTTTATTCAGTTTTTGACTTGATTTTGGCTGAAGTTCAATTGAGCACATGTCAATTGAAACACCTCTCATGAGCCAACAAAAATTTTGTGCACAGTTTTGAATTAAATTTTGAGTAGCCTTTCACTCCTTTTTCTTTTTCCTTTAATTTCTTTTGTATGATTTGTCTTTTATTTGATCCTTTCTCTTTGAATTAATTTCTCAAATTTTTCTTTGAACTTTAACTAAGGTACATTGATTGTATTTAAATGTGCTAACACCTGAGGTGTTACAACACCGAGTTTCATGCAGTTACAAAATGATACCAAATACACCCAAACACTATGCAACACGCCAAAACATGAGTTTAGGGTCCAATATGGTGGATTGGGTGCGTTCGTTTCAAAAAATAACGACGTGACTTCGTGTTACGAACTTTTGCATTAATTGCACCAGTTCACACCATTTTGCACCGAGTTTCATGCAGTTACAAAATGATAACAGATGAACCCAAACACTATGAAACTTACCAAAACATGAGTTTAGGGTCCAATGGGATGGATTGGGTGCGTTCGTTGCGAAAAATCCCGACGTGACTTCATGGCACGAACTTTTGCATTAATTGCACCTGTTCACCCTATTTTGCATCGAGATTCATGGAGTTACGAAATGATTCCAAATGCACCCAAACACTATACAACACACCAAAACATGAGTTTAGGGTCCAATGGTGCGGATTGGTTGCGTTCGTTGCGAAAAATCTGGACGTGACTTCGTGACACGAACCTTTGCATTAATTGCACCAGTTCACACCGTTTTGGACGGAGTTTCATGCAGTTACGAAACCATAACAAATGCACCCAAACACTATGCAACACACCAAAACTTGAGTTTAGGGTCCAATGGGGTGGATTGGGTGCGTTCGTGGAGAAAAATCCCGGCACGACTTCATGGCACGAGCTTTCGCATTAATTGCATTAGTTCACCCTGTTTTGCATCGAGTTTCATGCGGTTACGAAACGATCCCAAATGCACCCAAACACTATGCAACACACCAAAACATGAGTTTAGGGTCCAAAGGAGTGGATTGGGTGCGTTCATTGCAAAAAATCCCGACGTGACTTCATGGCACGTACTTTTGCATTAATTGCACTAGTTCACACTGTTTTGCATCAAGTTTCATGCAGTTACGAAACGATCCCAATTGCACCCAAACACTATGCAATGCACCAAAACTTGAGTTTAGGGTCCAATGTGGTGGATTGGGTGCGTTCGTTGCGAAAAATCCCGACATGACTTCGTGGCACGTACTTTGCATTAATTTCTCCTGTTCACACTGTTTTGCGCCGAGTTTCATGCAGTTACGAAACCATCCCAAATGCTCCCAAACACTATACAGCGCACCAAAACATGAGTTTAGGGTCCAATGTGGTGGATTGGGTGCGTTCGTTGAGAAAAATCCTGACGTAACTTCGTGGCATGAACTTTTGTATTAAATGCACCAGTTCACCCTGTTTTGCATCGAGTTTCATGGAGTTACGAAATGATCCCAAATGCATCCAAACACTATGCAACGCACCGAAACATGAGTTTAGGGTCCAATGGAGTGGATTGGGTGCGTTCATTGCAACAATCCCGACGTGACTTCGTGGCATGTACTTTTGCATTAATTGCACCAGTTCACACTATTTTGCATCGAGTTTCATGCAGTTATGAAACGATCCCAAATGCACCCGAACACTATGCGATGCACCAAAAAATGAGTTTAGGGTCGAATGGGGCGGATTGGGTGCGTTCATTGCGAAAAATCCTGGCATGACTTCATGGCACGATCTTTCGCATTAATTGCACCAGTTCACCGTATTTTGCATCGAGTTTCATGGAGTTACGAAATGATCCCAAATGCACCCAAACACAATACAACACACCAAAACATGAGTTTAGGGTCCAATGGTGCAGATTGGGTTCATTCGTTGCGAAAAATCCGGACGTGACTTCGTGGCGAGAACATATGCATTAATTGCACCAGTTCACACCGTTTTGCACCGAGTTTCATGCTGTTACGAAACCATAACAAATGCACCCAAACACTATGCAACGCACCAAAACTTGAGTTTAGGGTCCAATGGGGTGGATTGGGTGCGTTCATGGAGAAAAATCCCGGCATGACTTCATGGCACGAGCTTTCGCATTAATTGCACTATTGAGTTTAGGGTCCAATCGAGTGGATTGGGTGCGTTCATTGCAAAAAATCTGGATTTGACTTCGTGGCACGTGCTTTTGCATTAATTGCACTAGTTCACACTGTTTTGCATTGCGTTTCATGCAGTTACGAAACGATTACAAATGCTCCCAAACACTATGCAACGCACCAAAACATGAGTTTAGGGTCCAATGTGGTGGATTGGGTGCGTTCGTTGCGAAAAATCCCGACATGACCTCGTGGCACGTACTTTTGCATTAATTGCACCAGTTCACACTGTTTTGCACCGAGTTTCATGTAGTTACGAAACGATCCCAAATGCACCCAAACACTATGCAACGCACCAAAACATGAATTTGGGGTCCAATGGGGTTGATTGGGTGCATTCGTTGCAAAAAAAATCCCGGCGTGACTTCGTGGCACGTACTTTTGTATTAATTGTACCAGTTCACACTATTTTGCACCGAGTTTCATGCAGTTACGAAACAATCCCAAATGCACCCAAACAACATGCAACGCACCAACACATTAGTTTAGGGTCCAATGTGGTGGATTGGGTGTGTTCGTCGCGAAAAATCCCGACATGACTTCGTGGCACGTACTTTTGTATTAATTGCACCAGTTCACCCCGTTTTGTACCGAGTTTCATGCAGTTATGAAACGATCCCAAATGAACCCAAACACTATGCAACGCACCAAAACATGAGTTTAGGGTTCAATGGGGTGGATTGGGTGCGTTCATTGCAAAAAATCAGGATGTGACTTCGTTGCACGTGCTTTTGCATTAATTGCACTAGTTCACACTGTTTTGCATTGCGTTTCATGCAGTTACGAAACGATTACAAATGCTCCCAAACACTATGCAACGCACATAAACATGAGTTTAGGGTCCAATGTGGTGGATTGGGTGCGTTCGTTGCGAAAAATCCCGACATGACTTCGTGGCACGTACTTTTGCATTGATTGCACCAGTTCACACTGTTTTGCACCGAGTTTCATGCAGTTACGAAATGATCCGAAATGCACCCAAACACTATGCAACGCACCAAAACATGAATTCGGGGTCCAATGGGGTTGATTGGGTGCATTCGTTGCAAAAAATCCCGGCGTGACTTCGTGGCACGTACTTTTGCATTAATTGCACCAGTTCACACTGTTTTGTACCGAGTTTCATGCAGTTACAAAACGATCCCAAATGCATCCAAACACTATGCAATGCACCAAAACAAGAATTCGTGGTCCAATGGGGTTGATTGGGTGCCTTCGTTGCAAAAAATCCCGGCGTGACTTCGTGGCACGTACTTTTGTATTAATTGCACCAGTTCACACTATTTTGCACCGAGTTTCATGCAGTTACGAAACAATCCCAAATGCACCCAAACACTATGCAACGCAGCAAAACATGAGTTTAGGGTCCAATATGGTGGATTGGGTGCGTTCGTTGCGAAAAATCCCGACGTGACATCATGGCACGAACTTTTTTATTAATTGCACCAGTTCACACCGTTTTGCACCGAGTTTCATGCAGTTATGAAACGATCCCAAATGCACCC
Organism: Panicum virgatum; assembly: GCF_016808335.1. Taxonomy (NCBI): domain Eukaryota; kingdom Viridiplantae; phylum Streptophyta; class Magnoliopsida; order Poales; family Poaceae; genus Panicum; species Panicum virgatum. The sequence continues at coordinate 26,248,060 of NC_053150.1, read as the reverse complement.
AAACACTATGCAACGCACCAAAACATGAGTTTAGGGTCCAATGGGGTGGATTGGGTGCGTTCGTAGAGAAAAATCTCAGCGTGAATTCGTGGCACGAGCTTTCGCATTAATTGCACTAGTTAACCCTATTTTGCATCGAGTTTCATGCGGTTACGAAACGATTCCAAATGCACCCAAACACTATGCAACGCACCAAAACATGAGTTTAGGGTCCAATGGGGTGGATTGGGTGCGTTCGAAGAGAAAAATCTCGACGTGACTTCGTGGCACGAGCTTTCGCATTAATTGCACTAGTTAACCCTGTTTTGCATCGAGTTTCATGCAGTTATGAAACGATCCCAAATGCATCCAAACACTATGCAACGCTCCAAAACATGAGTTTGGGGTCCAATGTGGTGGATTGGGTGCGTTCGTTTCAAAAAATCCTGACGTGACTTCGTGGCACGAACTTTTGCATTAATTGCACCATTCACACCGTTTTGCACCGAGTTTCATGCTGTTACAAAATGATAACAGATGAACCCAAACACTATGAAACTTACCAAAACATGAGTTTAGGGTGCAATGCATGCGTTCGTTGGAAAAAATCCAGACGTGACTTCGTGGCTCGAACTTTTGCATTAATTGCACCAGTTCACCCTATTTTGCATCGAGTTTCATGGAGTTACGAAATGATCCCAAATGCACCCAAACACTATACAACACACCAAAACATGAGTTTAGGGTCCAATGGTGCGGATTGGGTGTGTTCGTTGGGAAAAATCCGGATGTGACTTCGTGGCACGAACTTTTGCATTAATTGCACCAGTTCACACCGTTTTGCACCGAGTTTCATGCAGTTACGAAATGATCCCAAATGCACCCAAACACAATGCAACGCACCAAAACATGAGTTTAGGGTCCAATGTGGTGGATTGGGTGCGTTCGTTGCGAAAAATCCGAACGTGACTTCGTGGCACGAACTTTTGATTTATTTGCACCAGTTCAATCTGTTTTGCACCGAGTTTCATGCAGTTATGAAACGATGCCAAATGCACCCAAACACTATGCAACGGACCAAAACATGAGTTTAGGGTCTAATGGGGTGGACTGGGTGCGTTCGTAGATAAAAATCCCGGCGTGATTTCGTGGCACGAGCTTTCACATTAATTGCACTAGTTCACCCTGTTTTGCATCGAGTTTCATGCGGTTATGAAACGATCCGGAATGCACCCAAACACTATGCAACGCACCAAAACAGGAGTTTAGGGTCCAATGGAGTGGATTGGGTGTGTTCGTTGCAAAAAATCCCGACGTGACTTCATGGCACGTACTTTTGCATTAATTGCACCAGTTCACACTGTTTTGCCCTGAGTTTCATGCAGTTACGAAACAATCCCAAATGCTCCCAAACACTATGCAGTGCACCAAAACATGAGTTTAGGGTCCAATGTGGTTGATTGGGTGTGTTCGTTGTGAAAAATCCCGACGTGACTTCGTGGCACACACTTTTGCATTAATTGCACCAGCTCACACTGTTTTGCATCAAGTTTTATGCAGTTACGAAACGATAATAGATGAACCCAAACACTACGAAACTTACCAAAACATGAGTTTAGGGTCTAATGGAGTGGATTGGGTGCGTTCGAAGAGAAAAATCCCAGCGTGACTTTGTGGCACGAACTTTCGCATTAATTGCACTAGTTCACCGTATTTTGCATCGAGTTTCATGCGGTTACGATACGATCCCAAATGCACCCAAACACTATGCAACGCACCAAAACATGAGTTTAGGGTCCAGTGGAGTGGATTGGGTGCGTTACGAGCTTTCGCATTAATTGCACTAGTTCACCCTGTTTTGCATCGAGTTTCATGCGGTTACGAAACGATCCCAAATGCACTCAAACACTATGCAACACACCAAAACATGAGTTTAGGGTCCAAAGGAGTGGATTGGTTGCGTTCATTACAAAAAATCCCGATGTGACTTCGAGGCACGTACTTTTGCATTAATTGCACTAATTCACACTGTTTAGCATCGGTTTCATGCAGTTACGAAACGATCCCAATTGCACCCAAACACTATGCAACGCACAAAAACATGAGTTTCGGATCCAATGTGGTGGATTGGGTGCGTTCGTGGAGAAAAATCCTGGCATGACTTCAAGGCACGAGCTTTCGCATTAATTGCACTAGTTCACCATATTTTGCATCGAGCTTCATGGAGTTACAAAATGATTCCAAATGCACCCAAACACAATACAACACACCAAAACATGAGTTTAGGGTCCAATGGTGCAGATTGGGTTCATTCGTTGCGAAAAATCCGGACGTGACTTCGTGGCGAGAACTTTTGCATTAATTGCACCAGTTCACACTGTTTTGCACCGAGTTTCATGCAGTTACGAAACCATAACAAATGCGCCCAAACACTATGCAACGCACCAAAACTTGAGTTTAGGGTCCAATGGGGTGGATTGGGTGCGTTTATGGAGAAAAATCCAGGCATGACTTCATGGCACGAGCTTTCGCATTAATTGCACTAGTTCACCCTATTTTGCATCGAGTTTCATGCGGCTACGAAACGATCCCAAATGCACCCAAACACTATGCAACACACCAAAACATGAGTTTAGGGTCCAATGGAGTGGATTGGGCGCGTTCATTGCAAAAAATCAGGATGTGACTTCGTGGCACGTGCTTTTGCATTAATTGCACTAGTTCACACTGTTTTGCATTGCATTTCATGCAGTTACGAAATGATTACAAATGCTCCCAAACACTATGCAACGCACCAAAACATGAGTTTTGGGTCCAATGTGGTGGATTAGGTGCGTTCGTTGCGAAAAATCCCGACATGACTTCGTGGCACGTACTTTTGCATTAATTGCACCAGTTCACACTGTTTTGCACCGAGTTTCATACAGTTACGAAACGATCCCAAATGCACCCAAACACTATGCAACGCACCAAAACATGAATTCGGGGTCCAATGGGGTTGATTGGGTGCATTCGTTGCAAAAAATCCCGGCGTGACTTCGTGGCACGTACTTTTGTATTAATTGTACCAGTTCACACTATTTTGCACCGAGTTTCATGCAGTTACGAAACAATCCCAAATGCACCCAAACACTATGCAACGCACCAAAACATGAGTTTAGGGTCCAATGTGGTGGATTGGGTGCGTTCATTGCGAAAAATCCCGACATGACTTCGTGGCACGTACTTTTGTATTAATTGCACTAGTTCACCCCGTTTCGTACCGAGTTTCATGCAGTTATGAAACGATCCCAAATGCACCCAAACACTATGCAACGCACCAAAACATGAGTTTAGGGTTCAATGGGGTGGATTGGGTGCGTTCGTAGAGAAAAATCTCGGCGTGACTTCGTGGCACGAGCTTTCGCATTAATTGCACTAGTTAACCCTGTTTTGCATCGAGTTTCATGCGGTTACGAAACGATTCCAAATGCAACCAAACACTATGCAACGCACCAAAACATGAGTTTAGGGTCCAATGGGGTGGATTGGGTGCGTTCGTAGAGAAAAATCTCGGCGTGACTTCGTGGCACGAGCTTTCGCATTAATTGCACTAGTTAACCCTGTTTTGCATCGAGTTTCATGCAGTTACGAAACGATCACAAATGCACCCAAACACTATGCAACGCACGAAAACATGAGTTTAGGGTCCAATGTGGTGGGTTGGGAGCGTTCGTTGCGAAAAATCCCAAGGTGACTTCGTGGCACGAACTTTTGCACTAATTGCACCATTCACACCGTTTTGCACCGAGTTTCATGCAGTTACGAAATGATAACAGATGAACCCAAACACTATGAAACTTACCAAAACATGAGTTTAGGGTCCAATGCTTCTTCTGACGCCTTGGTCGTGACACAGTAATTTCCTCACGTTCCTCTTGCCCTTCCCCGCGCACGAATCGCGGCTCGCGTTCGCAGCAAGACCCTACCGGCACGGCTTCCTCCTCTCCGTGTAGCCACCAAGGAGCTTAATTCCTTCGCTGTGAAGGACCACCCGGGGGAGCAGTGGGTGTGCCTCCGCTCCCGCGCCGGAGACGGTGGGGGGGTCAAGGTCGAGGCCACCATGTTCGACGCCGCTGCGGAGCCGTTCCCAGAGGACGCGCCACTCTTCCGCCGTGTCGAGTCGCTCAAGCACGGCCGCCACCTCTACCTCAGCCTCATCATCGAGGTCACCTGGGGGCTGGGGCGACCGCGTGCTCAGCTTCATCTGCTCCGCCTAGCCCGACGATGTCGCCGTCCGCCACGTGCTCGCCCTCAGGGCTGGCAGTGGGATTATTGTTCCCGGCAATTTAATTTCAAGTTCTGTGTTTCTTGAGGTTTGTGTGGTTTGATTTACAGGAAGTTGGGTGCTGCGGAGAGGGAAGCGGTTTCAAAGTTCTTCAACGAGAGGGAGGTGGACGAGTAGCTGGCTGAATTCTTGCATGGCTACATGGTGAATAAAGAGAAGATGAAGCTTCACTGGTGGTTGAGGACCGTCGAATCATTCCTTGACAAGTAGGATAAGAACACATACAACAGGTAATATGGGTTATACGTATGGATATATCCTTGATTCTAGCTAAATTTTAGTATTCTCAGCCCAAGGAGAAATGAGTTCAAGCTCGAGGGCTCTATTGCTGAGAAGTATAATTACCCATGAAAAATGTTAATAGATTACATCTAAGCCCTAAACACCTATTGTGGGTGAGGGGGAAACAATAATCTATCGGCTAGCTGTGAAATTTCAAAATTCATACAACAAAAAAAATATTGTTGAGGGTTTTCTAGATCTCACCATGTGCTGAAAAATAGTAGTTACAATTACAACGACTCTTACCTTTGTTATTTACAAAGAATAGTGCTCTTTTCTTGCAGAACTTTGGAAACGAGAAGAACTTAGCACAGAGAGTGGGATATTGCTTTAGAGCACATCTTTTTTCTTTTACATTTATTTTATTTGAGCTTCAAGTCTTATTTGCATGTTGGTTCCTTGCCAGTAGAGACTTAGTATAATGGATTATTTTCAATTTGCTTTGACCTGACATGTGTGACTGTCATACATATAATAGTTTATGCACCCACTCTAACTGAGGGCATTTGGTGGTTACATATAGTTTATTGCCCTGAAATTTGCCAGGGCTGACCACGCATATAAAGACAGACGACAAGCTTCATATTTTTGAGTTGCATGCACTCCAAGGTATTTTGTGTCTAGATAATTTTACTTAATGAAGGTGGAGCAAGTAAGCGGTATCCTTGCCAACTTTGTTCAACTACTCCGTCAAATTCAGAGTGATGAATGGAAGTCCTAAGATTTTTTTTATGTGCCAGTTTTATAAAATAATTGGATGACTTGTTTTCAGAGTGACGAATGGATGTCCTTCTATGCAAGAAATTAATGCAGAGAACATGGCTAGGTTGGCTGGGATGCCTGCATGGGAGATTGCGGAGGAACAGGCGGATATCATAAATAAGATGAACCCTGCATTAGTGGAGATGTTGAGACGACAGGGGAGGGAGAAATCTGGTGGGAAGGGTGTGGATAAGGATAAGAGTACGCAAACCTCAGGGACACACAGAAGACCAGAATGTGAACATAGTGGGCGCTCTTGGAAGTCATGGAGTGAGAGAGTGGTGTCGTGGGCTTTTGGTGGTACCCACAGCCGGGTGGCGGAACGCACCCGCCTAATCCCAGAGGAAAAGTACTCGGGAAAGTGCTGAGCGATTTGGCCAATCTAGCTTGGGGGCAAGAACACAAGAACACTCGGGTTTTTGAGTGGTTCGGGCCACCGGAGCGTAATACCCTACGTTCACTGTGAGGTGTATTGCTCTTGATATGAACGAGTCTATCCTCTGCCCAGCCGGGCCTCCACCCTTCCTTTAGCGAGCGTCTCCCTTTTATAGACCAAGGGGATGTGTACACAGGCATTCAGACCCCGACAGGTGGGTCTAACGTGAATGTATAGTATACTGCGCAGAAAGCTTCAATGGAGCTACAGCGGTTGAGAATCTCTTCTTGGATACGCTTCATCGCCCTGTAGACTCTCTTGACTGAAGGGAGTCTTTATTTGTCCCATCAGCGAGGCGCCCGTTGGGGCAATGTAGCATGCGGCGTAGTCTATCGAGGCTACCAGGTAGGCGACATAACGGGCGAAGCCGAGCCGTCGTGCCCAACTGGCATAGTAGACTGACATACGCGGCGTGGGCGGCGCCAGCGACTGCACTGTGCGTCTTGGTAACACGCGACCAACAGTGCAACCTGGCAAAAGCCGCCTCGGGCTCTGCTGTGGCAGAGCGCACTTCTGCCTACCGCATTGAATGCGGTAGGTAGGCGAGTCTTCCAGTGGAAGCCATGCGGCTCCGTGCGCGTGCCCGCACCGGCAGACACGTGTGGGCTCCGGACCTGCCCAGGCGGGGTGTCGGATAGTAGCTGGGGATCCGGGACCCGGCGGGGGTCCGGTACTCCCTGGGAGGTCCGGGGCCCCCAGCTGTTTTGGCTGAGGGCTACCTCCCCCGGGACACGTGGCGACACCGGACCTTCCCCAAGCGGGGAGCGGGTCCGGGCCGTTTGCCGGGAGAGTAGGGCTCCAGACCACAGGGGTCTGGCTGCTCGGGCGTCAGTGCGTAGTTAAGGATAACTACGAGACTCTTGTTTAGACACAGCAAGAGGGGGTACCCCAGTCCTGGGGTACCGATAGTGGCCCCCGGGCCCACCTCGGGAGAGGTACGAACCCGCGGGTGGGGCCACTATCATGACCCCCTAAAGGCTGTGTTGGCGTGCTCATGTCGCGAGCGGGTGCTCCGGACCCCCTAAAGGACGGAGCACATGTTGCCAGGTTCAGGTACTAGAGCGCTCTCTGCAGGGCGGCGAAAGTGCAGGCTTAGGGTACGGAACCAACCTAAGCAGCTACACAGACCTCGAACCGCCCAGGGAGCGTGTACCACTTCCCTGTACCTGTCTCCAGGCGACCGTGGCGAGCGGTCTCCGCCGGAGCGGGCCACCGGAGTGGACTTTGAGTCGACCGTGGCGAGCGGTCTCCGCCGGAGTGGGCCACCGGAGTGGACTTTGAGTCGACCGTGGCGAGCGGTCTCCGCCGGAGCGGGCCACCGGAGTGGACTTTGAGTCGACCGTGGTGAGCGGTCTCCGCCGAAGCGGGCCACCGGAGTGGACTTTGAGTGTTGCTGACGATCTATGAATTACGCCACCGGACCTTGCAGCAAGGTGTAGGAAACCAGGCCTTATACTAGAAAGGAGCCCGGGACCTCTAGGGACAGCAGTCTCGGATACTAGGGGACTCGTAATAGGGCAGTGAAGTACGTAGGCTTAGGGTACATTAACAGGCTAAGCTATGCGGAGCTTCTCTACCCCAGGATACGGGCACCACTTCTCCTGAGCAGGTCCCTAGGGGTCCGAACTGCCTTCCAGCTAGAAGGAGTGTCCCCACCTGACCACAAGCCAGCAACTCAACTTGGATCGTTAGTAACTAAAGAAAAGACTCCGTTTGGGAGAAAGACACAGTAAAACCAAAATGGATAAGAGTAATCAAGGTAAAGTTCAGATAGGACTGAGAAAGCAATTCTCCTTTATTGTGGCTATTGTGGTGTACATCAGAGGTCGGGATTACGAGGCCGGATCTCTACCCCTCTGGACCACTTGCTGGCGTTGCCTGTTTGTGCGATGAAGCCAGAGGTCGGGTTTACAAGGGCGGACCTTTACTGCTCCGGACCACACGTAGGCGCCATGTTATTACAGGGATGTACTCTCTTAGTCCTATCTAGAGGTAACCTACGACTACCTTCTGTAAGGCATGCACATTCCCAGCCGGAGCAGAATTGCCACCTTTGAGTTCTCCACAGTCGTCGGAGGCGAAGGCATCCCGGACGTGCCTGAACTGCATCATCCAGCATCACCTCGGGAGCTTGGGGGACCCTTCCCTGCCAAAGAACTGTCATATGCCTAGGTAGCATGGAGACGAATTATTTGGCTCTGAATGAGAGTGGCCTAGCCGCCGCCGTTTGCCGCCGGAAGCCAGCCCGATGATCGCTCATCACGAGCTGGGTGCTCATTTGGATGAGCACGGAGCGTGGAGAAGGGCGGTCGTTCACCGGCTCAACCTTGGTGCAGGTGTTAGGCCTCCGCGCCTGGTGGCGGGATCCTGTCTGCAGCAGCACCGAGAGAGACTCGGTCCTGGCGAGGGAGGAGACGATGATAGACTTCCCCCGGGCCACAACGGTCGGCTCCAGGCTTTACATTGAGAGAAAGCCTTGAGCCGATGCCATGCCGCTGTAGGGGAGTCCTGGTGGTTGCTTGAGAGAAAACCTTGAGCCGACGCAGAGGTGTTGTAGGGTGACGCACTGCGGGTGTCTCCGCTGCGCGCCACCGCGCCGGCTCCAAGGTGTCGCAGTGGCGACGCACAGCAGGCGCCGCTGCTGTGCGCCGCCGCACCGAGGGCACCGCTGCCTCGGCGCTGTGGCATGCGGCGTAGGTGCTGCCATGCTTCTCTTCATCTTCTCGTCGCCGTTGCAGATGATGAGCTCAGCCTTAGAAGCCTGGAGATCTAGCCAACGCTTGCACCTCCCCACGGACGGCGCCAAATGTCGTGGGCTTTTGGGGGTACCCACAGCCGGGTGGCAGAACGCACCCGCCTAATCCCAGAGGAAAAGTACTCGGGAAAGTGCTGAGCGATTAGGCCAATCTAGCTTGGGGGCAAGAACACAAGAACACTCGGGTTTTTGAGTGGTTCGGGCCGCCGGAGCGTAATACCCTACGTCCACTGTGAGGTGTATTGCTCTTGATATGAACGAGTCTATCCTCTGCCCAGCCGGGCCTCCCCCTTCCTCTAGCGAGCGTCTCCCTTTTATGGACCAAGGGGATGCGTACACAGGCATTCAGACCCCGACAGGTGGGTCTAACGTGAATGTATAGTATACTGCGCAGAAAGCTTCAATGGAGCTACAGCGGTTGAGAATCTCTTCTTGGATACGCTTCATCGCCCTGTAGACTCTCTTGACTGAAGGGAGTCTTTATTTGTCCCATCAGCGAGGCGCCCGTTGGGGCAATGTAGCATGCGGCGTAGTCTATCGAGGCTACCAGGTAGGCGTCATAATGGGCGAAGCCGAGCCGTCGTGCCCAACTGGCATAGCAGACTGACATACGCGGCGTGGGCGGCGCCAACGACTGCACTGTGCGTCTTGGTAACACGCGACCAACAATGCAACCTAGCAAAAGCCGCCTCGGGCTCTGCTGTGGCAGAGCGCACTTCTGCCTACCACATTGAATGCGGTAGGTAGGCGAGTCTTCCAGTGGAAGCCACGCGACTCCGCGCGCGTGCCCTCACCGGCGGACACGTGTGGGCTCCGGACCTGCCCAGGCGAGGTGTCGAATAGTAGCTGGGGATCCGGGACTCGGCGGGGGTCCGGTACTCCCTGGGAGGTCCGGGGCCCCCAGCTGTTTTGGCTAAGGGCTACCTCCCCCAGGACACGTGGCGACACCGGACCTTCCCCAAGCGGGGAGCGGGTCCGGGCC